>NW_021445454.1:0-336 GCF_001605985.2 Dendrobium catenatum
TGAAAAAATGCAATTGAGTTATTACTTATTTAGTTCTCTGCTCCCAAACTCTCTCCATGAAGAAATGATGCATTGCTCTTTATTGGGACATTTCATAAATTTATCTATAATTCAAAACGCTCTATCAAACGATTCAAGTTGATCCGCTTGATCCTAAATTATTATCCTGTGGCTTAATTATATCATAATTAAATGATTTTGGTCGTAAGGTTCATCTCATCAAGCTATTTGATTTGATTATAAGCATGCAAGATTTGAAGACAATTTGATCATTAAATTACTTTTTTAATTCATTAGTGCACAAGTCATGAAACATTTACAAGGTTTTTATATAAG
>NW_021445455.1:0-289 GCF_001605985.2 Dendrobium catenatum
CTGAATCATTCACCTTATTCTTAAAGACCCATTTTGTCCCAACCACACTTTGTTCTTTTGGTCTCTTGACTAACTCCCAAATATCATTCCTGGTGAATTGGTTCAGCTCTTCTTGCATTGCTAGAATCTAGAATTCATCTCCTATGGCTTGATCTATACTTATAGGTTCCATCATTGAGATGAATGCTGAATGAATAACCTCCTTCCTAAGTCCATGCCTAGTTCTTACATCTTCTGAAGGGTCTCCTAAAATTTGTTAGGAAAGTTGTTATTTGCATGTTTTACATTC
>NW_021445456.1:0-239 GCF_001605985.2 Dendrobium catenatum
GAAAAGGGTTTTAAGTTTTATGGATCCGTTTTCATGGATTATATTTTTGATCATAGCAAACACTCTTATTTCTCTATTACTGCCTTATCTACTGACATTTTAGGTCCACAAGATCAGACTGTAATTTGGAACTAGCTCAAGATTGGGTAGACTAGGTCTGAGTTAGTTTGTATCATTTTTTCCTTTCTTGAGTCTATTATATTTGATGTGGCTCCTGATATTATGTAACTTTGCACAGA
>NW_021445457.1:0-2726 GCF_001605985.2 Dendrobium catenatum
CCACGATCAGAGCCGCCCGACCTCCTCTTTGATCTCACCTCTCCAGCCCGAGCCCCCTCTCCAGTTCGCAAATCCCACAAGCCATCTCCTACCTCAACCGAGCAAATCCACGCCGCCTCCCTTAGACCCGATCTTCCTCTCTGCCTTGGCCGAACACTCCTACCCGAGAGCCCCCATGGTTTCCCCTAAACGGGGGAGACGCCGGAAGGTTGCCGAAATTTCGGGTAAACGCAAGATTGTACTTGGGACAATATGGAGCTTTACTTGGACATTGATTGAAGCATCAAATAGACTTAATTCAAACTTAAACAGTCAATGATAACTTCAACTTGAATGCAAACGAAACAAAGAATGGATCGAATTCAAGTGACCTACAGGGGACTTATGAACTCAGACCGGATTGAACAACAGTGAACAATTTGAACATGCAATCAAACTTGCAAAGACGCAGAGGACTTGTACTTGGACTATTGGACATAATACAAAGATTTATAACTTAAGAAAGATAAAGTTGAAATGAGAACTTAACATGAGCTCAAATTTGAACATCATTTATACACTAATTGAGAATGATTTGGACAATCCGGATTCAAGCAAGGATTTAATCCAATCAGCAAAGAATCCATCCTGGACCATACTTGAACTTGAATTCGAATAAGATGAGAAATTGAATTCAAATGGATAATGCGGAAGATCAAGCTCTAATTCGATGAATGTATGAGCAAGATAAAATATAAATGTTGATCAATAAATATGATCATGTAAGCAAAGATCAGCAAAGGGATTGAAGACTCATGTTGAAACCTTAGCAAGCATGATTGTTATTTTGCTCACAAGCAACATGAATGTGGCAAACTCCTATGAGCACAACTACAACTCATTTGCAAGCAAATGAAGACTCATGATGTAAAAATCATAAGTTGTGATTCAAAGTACTCAAATGAACATTCATTGATGAGACTAAAGAAAATTGTCATGATCAATCAATCAAGCTACGAGCAAGGAGGAGGAACTTGTAATACAATCATTCGTCCTATAAATGAAATCAAAAGGCTTGCAATAACATCAATCACCAACCCACAAAAATACGCAAGAAGATTATGGTAAGGATAATGGGATGTTCAAAAGAGACATGCAACAAGTGAGATATCAATGGGTCACCACATTGATTGGAATGCAAATGCTGATTAAAGCTCTATAAAATTGAATGAATAGTAATAAGCATTAGAAGCTTGAACTTGGAACTTGAATGATAAGTAACAAGAACTATGAGCTGAACTATGAGATGTTGGGTCCCATTTGTAATATGCAGATGTAGGATGAGGTCAAAATTCTCAAGTGCATGAAACGATTCATCTACGAGTAGTATAGTGATATGTTCATAAATGAAATTTGGGAATCTAATAACGTATCTACAATGGACATGGTAAATATAGAAGCTTATAATGATTGTTCATACCACCTGGGATAATATCGTAGCAATCATACATTCTTATTACCCACAAGCATAAAGGAAGTGATCATTATAGTATTATGGAGCTAACATTGAGCAACACACAAGTAGCTAGAGCAGTTCTCTATGAATGTAAAGACCAAGTGCAATTTAGTACTAAGCAAATACATCAAATCCTCGCAAGAAATGAAAATTGGAAGGGTATATATATTTTTGATTGCAAGCAAAGATCAACGGTACAAGTCCACCACGTTGACCAAAAGAAAAATACAAAAGAGCTTCAACAAGTGCAAGCTCCTACAACCCAAGGCAGGAGATTAGTTAGTGCACTACGATCCACTCGCAGAAAGCAACGAGTAGTGCATGACAGTCTACCTGTACAAAGCAGCAAACAACTCTATTCAGAAGCTGCTACGCCACGCCACTGGATCCGCAACATTCTTGCAAGAGGACAAAAGGAGTTTATAAATCTTTCAACGTACCTTGCACGTGCACCATAGTTTGTATACACATAGGTACACTAAAAGGGGTAAAAGTAATCATAAAACCTGCATGGGCCCCGACGAACGTGTTATTGGTACACACGTGACGTCTAGGGATGTTGCGCGGGTCAATAAGTGAATTCTTGTTCGAACCCGATCCTTTTATACGGATCAATAGGAGTCGACAGGGTACGAACCTTCAAACAAATACACGGTTGTGGAGACCAGTGTATTTGTTTCAATGCATTCATATTAGGCCTTCGAGGCCTACAATCAAAAGAATTCACTAATAAAGGCTCAAAGCCTGCGGAATCCGATCCCCTATCGGCAAGTCGATAGGGTTGACAAGGTTTAAGACATAAATATTCTCAAATGATTCCAAACACCCCGATGATGGCCGTGTTGAATGTAGATCTCAACCGGAGGGGTTCCCAGATATGTTCAAATATCTCCCAGATATCCAAAGTCCATTTCAAATATTCCAAAGCTCCACCTAAAAAACTTCATAAAAATCCCAAATCCCAAAAATATTTAAAATTAAAATAAATCCATCAAACTACTTAAAGTAAAATCAATCCACCCTCCGCAACAGTTTGTGAGGTGGACAAATCTGAAATATAACTTCAGCTCACATAGAGCTAATGTCTAGTCGAAAATATCACTATGATCCATTCTCAAAAAAATCTCCTGCCAATAAGGACATGGTACGTGTCCTCTAACCGGTGGTTTGCCGCCAAATGGCACCACAGGATAAGCGGTTATGACTCGGGGCCCTCTGAACCGAGTGATTT
>NW_021445458.1:0-216 GCF_001605985.2 Dendrobium catenatum
GAAAAAAAGCCATAAAGTTTAAGGTTATTGAAGAACATGCGAATAGAATCTAGGTTAGGTCTGTTCAAGCCAAACTTACCGACCAAAGTAAACTGAAATGGAGAATCCAGCTTAAGAACTTCATCATCAGTCAATAAAATAGCAGGGACACTATTGAAAGTCATTTGAGACAGGTTAGAAAGGACATCACCTGAGGAAGAGCCACCTGAGAGCACC
>NW_021445459.1:0-275 GCF_001605985.2 Dendrobium catenatum
TTTATAGTGCACGTGCAAGGGTATTTATTTCAGACTTGGTTGACGCCTTCTGTCTGCTTGTATAAGGGTTGCAGATCCGGTGGCGTTCTAGTCTTGATATTGACTCCCCCCTTTCTCATTCACCGGGAATGGATTCCTTTTTGGAATTTGAAGTCCATTGATTATTACTTTGCTTAGAAAATATCTCCTTTCGAGATCTTTAATGTAATGGACTTTTTCGTACATCGGGTTGCCGTTATACTCGAAATATTTGAAGATCTTGATCACCGTTGCTA
>NW_021445460.1:0-273 GCF_001605985.2 Dendrobium catenatum
TAACATTTTAGTTCATTTATTATCTTTTAATTAATGTGATTTTATGCTTTTTATGTTTGTTTTAATGTTTGTCTCTTGGAATTCCAAACCGGCTTTTGGAATTCCAAGATTTGCATTTTTCCATGGTGGCTCCTTGAATTCCACCATGGCTTTTTGTTTTTTCGTGTGTGCCTCTTGGGATTTCACGGCTGGGCCTCTTCTCTCGTGGCCGTGGCTCTTTGGTCCGTGCGGTTCCTTCGTTTCCCGTGGTCGTGGCTCTCGGTCCGTGCGGTT
>NW_021445461.1:0-248 GCF_001605985.2 Dendrobium catenatum
AGATTGATTGATTGAATGGATTGCTGCCGTATGGATTTGAATTATCGTAGAATAGATTTCTTTATGAAGCTGATTGTATTGATTTGATTTCAATTGATCCTTCGCCGTATTGATTTGATCGTTTATTGGGATTTTGAGTCGATTGGTACTATTGACTGACAGAATTGATTGATACGATTTCACTGTTGTAGCATCGTTCGTGGTCGTCAATGGATGGTTCTTTTTATGGATATGGATACATACACTGC
>NW_021445462.1:0-265 GCF_001605985.2 Dendrobium catenatum
CTCCACCTCCACATTTCTCCTCCCCCGCAAGGGGTTTAGATTTCCTCCCATGCCATGGCCGTCGGCGATCTCTCTTACTTCCGATGTCGCCGGATTGGTTTTCATCTCAAGTAGTTTCTTCAACATTTCCTCCATTGCGGTGAACTTCCCCTCCAAGCTTTCATTGTTGGAGGTGATTTGATTTTGAAGGTTGAAGAATCTTTCCTCCAAACCGGCTTTCAATTGTCCGACTTCGCCTTCCAAGATGTCAACCTTCTTTCCGGCC
>NW_021445463.1:0-724 GCF_001605985.2 Dendrobium catenatum
TTTAAAAACCTTGTCGTCCGGTCTCAATGCAAATGTAGAGTGGTAGGGTTGTTTTTATTTAGAATGTAGGTCTTATAACTTGGCTTTGAGTCCAAGATGCCTAAGTATGTGGGTATGCAAATGCTGACTCAAAAAGAAAAAATACTTTTATTATCTAATCCTTATATGGAGGCATTCTATATGCAACATGCTTGGGCTATGCATGATTAACTTCAATTTTGAAAACTTGGCTCCTTGAAGGGAGCCATGCAATTTTTCTTACTTGAAATACATGGAGTCTAATTTGATTTTATTTTTATATTGCTTACATGTTAAGAGGTAGAAAACTTAGTTTTTATCCTAAGAGCCTAACATAGTCAATTCCAGGCCACACCCACAGAAACAAGAGAAGAAACCTAGGAAAGACATGCATTTCTATTGCGCACCCAGTAAACACTTCAACACATGCTTATATATAAATAAAGACAGAAATGTGAATAATGTCCCAGTTATTACAAACATGTTTGGCAGCTGAGTTGCCTGCCATTATACAACCCAGTTAAATTAATTACAGACTCTACTTGTGGTGATCTTCAAGCTTTAACCTTCAAGGAGGTCTTTGGGCTTCATCTCCAAAATGATACTTTCTCCCTTGATCTTCCTTACTTTCTGATCCAAATCCCACAAGTTTTACATCCTATTTCTACCAAATACATGATAAAAAAAAGGACTCAAATCTGCAAAA
>NW_021445464.1:0-308 GCF_001605985.2 Dendrobium catenatum
CCATTGATATTGCACACTATCTGATCGCCCTTGGAGGTGAGTCAGCCCTTTGTAACCGACTCAAATTCTAGTGGAATCATTTTCAGCTGGGCTATGCCTCGTGGTTTTTTCCCTTTTAAGAGTTTTCCACGTAAAAAATCTTGTGTTCTCTGTGTGTGTGCTGGATATCCATGCAAAGCTAAGACGTATAGTTAAAACTCTACCACCGCGCATATTCAAGCCCGCAACAATAATATATCATCATCTTACCAAGTCTATTTTTGTTCATAAAAAAATCTGAATATTCTAAGGCTATGTCTGGCATAGTC
>NW_021445465.1:0-212 GCF_001605985.2 Dendrobium catenatum
TCTGCTTTAGGTGTGTAGATCGTTGTGTTTTCTTGCCTCTGGTGGGCTTTTCTCTCATGGCGGAGGTCCCTCCGGGTAACCCGTGGGGAAAAGCTTCGGAGCTGGATGTTTCGAAGAAAAAAGTTTTTTTTTTTCAACTAGATGCTGAGGGATCTGCGTCGCCTTCGAGATCTAGATCCTTTAAAGATGTTCTTTCCGATGCTGCTTCATCA
>NW_021445466.1:0-263 GCF_001605985.2 Dendrobium catenatum
ATTATTAGGTGCGGATGAAGCACACAATTCCAATACAGATACTAAATTTCGTTTGGAACAGCTTTCGTACTGCTTCATAAAAGAACTTTTTAGTACAAAATATTAGAATCAGAATAATATATGCATTACAACTTTAGCTAATGTATATCTACACGTGTAAAGCACCCTTAGGTGATCTATATATAGTAGCCTGTACATCTTGTTATGTGAACGAAATGAATCTTTTTGTCTTGCTATCACAATCCTTTCTTTGTTCTTGTATC
>NW_021445467.1:0-285 GCF_001605985.2 Dendrobium catenatum
CCTTAGACAATTAAGGTATACTGTATTTTTAAATTATAGTCCAGGACGATCCCCGGATTGGCCTGGACGAAATTACCAAATTTTGCCTTAATTGATAAGGAAATCAAGGGAGTAATTAAGGATGATTGATACGATCATATCGTCCTAGACGATCGCAGGATCGTCCAGGACGATCCATTCAAAGTCCTTAAGTTACTTCAGGACGATAAATATCGGCCAGCTCAAAAATTAGGCGATGCTCAAGACGATTTGCTTCTGATTTGAACTGATCGGCTAGGACGATCG
>NW_021445468.1:0-456 GCF_001605985.2 Dendrobium catenatum
GTTTTGACAAAAAAAAAAATTGAAATGCCCTCTTTAAAAATCTATGAATAAGTAACGTTTTCGCTTATCCAAGAAAAAAAATTTGGTGGATAGAATTACTCAATATAGATAATTATAAAGCACTACATGCTATCACCATTGCCCAATTTCATCAATAGATCATCGTCGTTCAACGCTTTTCAATGACCAAGATCCCTTAATCATCAACATTTGATATCTATTTTTCTAGTTATTTAATCTCCCCTCCTATTAAGAGAGAAAGACCAAGTTGGCCACTTTATTTGACTTCTATCATCATTCGTCACCCATCATTTAATGCATGTTAACAACTAATATTCAACAATTTTCATCAAGCAACAACTAATGCTCATCTTCCTAGATGTCTCATATTTCTCCTATAAAAAAAAAAATTAGGGTAAATTGATGCCCATATTTCAAGTCATTCAATCTTCCTCT
>NW_021445469.1:0-294 GCF_001605985.2 Dendrobium catenatum
TATTATATGCCGAAATCAGACACAGAGAACTGTTTGATTTTGTCTATGTGAACAGTAAAAGTGCAGAAAAAACACAATGATGAAAATTATGATGTATATCCTATATTATTTTTTTATTTTCACAAAATAATGTTATGTTTTACTATAATTAAATTATTAAATAAATTTAACTAAATTATGAAATAAATATGATTAAAATTTTAAACATTTATAATCTTGTTAAGTGACTAGTCGTTTAATTATATATTTCTAATAAATTAAATTATATTCTCTAATAATTTATTTTTATTGTAT
>NW_021445470.1:0-960 GCF_001605985.2 Dendrobium catenatum
CAGCGAAAAAGGTGGTGAACTTCCAGCCACGACATAACAGACCATCAAAGTACAAATCCTCTCCCAGAAAAATCATAGTCCAGCAGCAAATAACCCAAAAATTCTCAAGCCAGCAGGCAACAAAGCAGCAGACATAGCATTCATGTCCCGGCAGAAGACAGGTTAGTGATATTTCACCATAAGTTTTTCTTTTACCGAATTCCCACATTTCCATCTATCAAGTTTCAGGAAAACCACATTAGAAATTTTCTTAGCCAACGTAATAGCACAGGATATCCTCCCATTAAACTTCCGAGAGTTCCTCTCAGTCCAAATGAAATACACAGTAACGTTAAGGATCAGTAAAAGCCCAAGCTTAACCTCTTTAGAAGTATCAAACCCAGAAATAAACTGAAACGCTTGAGCAATATTAGGTCTAAGGAGAAAACTTGTAAATTGAGGGATAAGCTTACATATAACCTGAAAAGAATAATCGCATTCTAACAAAAGGTGAGCATTGGTTTCAGGGTGAAGATGGCAAAGTGGGCAGCTAAGATCCATAATAACAATATTTCTAGCACTCAAAACAGCTGAAGTTTTGAGGCCATTAGAGAGAGCCATCCAGGAATAAACAGAGTGTCTAAGAGAATGTTTTTTGTGCCAAACCAAATAAGCCCAATCCACATCATTTTCAGAGGAAAAATATTCTTTATAGAAATCCTTGAACGTTGCATTTTCATTGTTCTCCCAAGTAAGGTGCCTGCTAGCATTATTGGCAATAGGAATAGAGGTAATAAAATCAGCCATTTGAGAGGAGAGGAAAGTTGGAAGAGACCAAGAGTACCCATCCATCCAATTTGCCAGAGTAGTAGAATCCTGAATGAAAGCTGAGTAATCAAAATGTGGGAAGGAATCCAGTAAAGAGCCGTTGGAACACCAATTGTCCCAAAGAATAGAAATGGAGCTATTGGCAATGACATG
>NW_021445471.1:0-293 GCF_001605985.2 Dendrobium catenatum
CGCTTCTTCGACGCTTTCATGGCCGTTCGACTTCGGCTCCTCCGACGACCTCCTCATTCTGTCCGATCGGAAGCTACGACACTTTGATCGGAACAAGAACGGGAGCACGCTCGCTGCGGCAGTAACTTTCTCCCGATCTCGCCGCTACTCCGGCTCCTACGTGCTGTGCAACTTCGCTCCTCTTCCGACTTCCTTCTCGTTGGATCGAAGGACCGACATTTTGATCGAAAGAAGCAAAGGGAGCTAGCTGGTGGTGAAGGTAACTCCCCCTCGCGTGCTTCTCGGCTAAATCC
>NW_021445472.1:0-317 GCF_001605985.2 Dendrobium catenatum
CTATATGAGATTTAAATAGAAATAAATAAAAATAATTATTTAAAACATGATACAATTAATGATAAAATTCTCAATTAATGATGATTTTAATGACTTGTTTAATGATTCATTCTATATTTTTCTATCAATTATTTTATCTTATACACTGAATGTTATTAAAGGTACATACATATAATGAAAATAGTAAACAAATATCTAAATGTATAAATTAAGTTTATTTTCTTATTAAATTAAATAATATCTAATTAGTTATATCTATTTTGATTAGAACTTTATTATTTCTTAAAATTATTAAATAATACAATAATTAATAACAT
>NW_021445473.1:0-281 GCF_001605985.2 Dendrobium catenatum
ATCAACATTACCCCACTCCTTTCTGTTGTGACTTTTTGGATTATGGATGGTAAGCCTATCGATGAAGCCCAACTTATCTTAGACCATCTTTATGAGCTTTCTGAAATTGGACATGCATAACAGAAAAGAAAAAAGAATATTTCATTGGGTCACTTGATTACATTTATTTTGGAAAAGAAATACAATCTAGTGCATCCTGATGAAGAATATGAGGAGCCAGTCTACTATAATGGTGCTTCTTTCAAAGCAATTTTCAAGGAGGAAAAAGGGAAAGTACATGC
>NW_021445474.1:0-235 GCF_001605985.2 Dendrobium catenatum
AGAAGGAGAGAGAAGATGCATCGATATGTATGCGGCCCTGAACAATTCCGGCAGTTTCCTAGATTCGTTATATTTTTATGTTATTAAACCTGAAATACTAAATTTTTATTATGAGTAAAAGAATTTTGTAGTCCTTAATGAGCCTGACGAGGTCCAAGCGAAGATAAAAATGGCATGCAATAAAAAAACCTAAAAAGCAGGTAATTTCTACTGCACAAATAAAATAAACACATCA
>NW_021445475.1:0-305 GCF_001605985.2 Dendrobium catenatum
ATTCTTATGATGTTTATGAACATTGCTTTAACTATTGTGAAATAAATCTTGTTCATACAAATAATTATTTTATTTGATGTATAGTAGAATACAAACATACTATTTATAAAATTTTTATTATTACACATTATTTTAATATTGTTGTATGCGATAATTTTTGATGGCAGGTGAGAGAGTTGTGTCCTAGTTTTACACTAGAATCGAATGCTCAGATAAATAAATAAAAAGAATATAGTTAACACCAAAGATTTTACATGAAAAACTCGAAGTCGAAAAAATATGGGGCTCTGCCCAGTTAAAATAAT
>NW_021445476.1:0-1193 GCF_001605985.2 Dendrobium catenatum
TTTACGTGGAAAAACCCTTAAAAAGGGGGGAAAACCATAGGGCCTAGCCCACTTTGAATGAATCCATTATTATTTGCAGTTGATTACAATTGAGGCCCTTCTTTAGAGAGAAAGCCTAGGCTTAATGTACATCATATGAAGTACTTCATATGGTGGGAATATAAAGAGTCACTTTTGATATATTCGCTTGGTCGGATGGGCCATAGTTGGTGAGTGACAGAGGTCGTAAGAACTGTAGTTAGTGGGCGACGTAAGTCGGAAGAACCATAGTCGGCGAGTGATAGAGGTGATAAAGACCGTTGTTTGACGACGGATGTCTAAAAGAATATGTAAATAAGAAGTTTAGTGATGGACATAAGTCTAGTGTTGGATAGAAGTCCGACAACGGATAGAAGTCTGGCGACGAGTAGAAGTCCGATGGAATTCCAAGGATGGGTGGAAGTCCAGTGTCATATAGGAATCCAATGATGGGAGAAAATCAGGTGTTAGGTAGAATTCTATCGATGGAAAGAAATCTGGCATCCGATAGAAGTCCGGTGAAAGTTCAGTGATAGGTAGAAGTCCGACGTCGGGTAGAAGTCCAGCGTCGGGTAGACATCCATCGATGAGCGGAGGTCCAGCGTCAGGTAGAAGTCCGACGTCAATTGGTGGTCGAGCATAACTCTGGTGTTAAGTAGAAGTCTGGCATTAGGTAGAAGTCTGGTGACAAACAAAAGTCTGGCATCGGGTAGAAATCCAACGACGGTCGGCAGATGGGCATAGCTCCGGTGTTAGTCGACTATCAGGTGAAAGTTCGACGGTGGTCGAGGAGGAGTCTCTTCATTCTCTTTCTTTTCTTCCTTTTGTTCTTGCTTTCTTGCTTAATTTTGGCTTCAGTTGTCCATCCTGCAGAACAACGACGTCGGTCGGTTGTAGGGTGAAAGTTCTGCGGTGGTCAAGGTGGAGTCTCTTCCTTCCTTCCTTTTCTTTCTTCTCTTTTTGTTTGAGCCTCCTTCTTACTTCCATTGCTTCCTCCCCCCTCCAAGAGAAATGAGGGGTCAATTTATTATTCTGAGAGTGGCATGGTCATTAAATAAGAGTAAGATCAGTGGTGAATTGGGAATCTTTTGAATGGACGGCCGATGTTGATTCCCTTGATCATAGACCATTCGTTGGGCATTTGAATGTCTTAATGATATCAAAATTTGATGATC
>NW_021445477.1:0-220 GCF_001605985.2 Dendrobium catenatum
GTTCAACCTGGTTGACCAGGTCAACCTAGGTTGACCCAAGTACCCCTTAAGAATTTAAATGGGTTATTTCAACTGATTTAACCTATTAAACACATTTCCAACTTCAAATCAACTCCAAACCATGGCCTAATTATGTCCTATTCCTTGGCCAATCAAATCTAAATGAAGTTGACCAAGTTAACTCATAAAATCTAGTCAAACCTCATTACATATGCTTTAT
>NW_021445478.1:0-610 GCF_001605985.2 Dendrobium catenatum
AGTCACCTTGCCTCCTATCCTGGTCTCCAGCAATATGAATTTATTGGAATCGCCAGTCATATGTCGAGAGCATCCGCTGTCCAGGTACCACATGCTCTCACAAGGCCTTTTGTGAGAGCTTGCCTACAAAATTATCAAATGTCAGATTTAGAAACCCAAACATATTTGGATTTCTTCTTATGGAAAGTAAAATGCAATGCATGCTGTGGATCATGTAACTTGGTTCTCCAGACCCAATGTGAGCTATGGTTAATGGTGTAAGTGTGTGCTATGTGTCCTAGCATGCCACATGAAAAACATCTAACTCTATAAAAAGGATGCACTAATCTACTCCTATGTTGATGCTTCCTTTTAAAAGCATGTAATGGTTTATTTTCAAAACCTTTGAGATTTGTTAATTCTTTTTTAACTCGGCATGGGATGATTTTAAAGAATCATGTGCATCGGAAAATTCATTGTGCTTTTTTGTTTAATGTATCAAACTCATCAAGTAAAGCCATGTGGTTCCTATCAATTTAAGAATTTTCTTTTAAAAGATTTTCATGCTCTTTTTATAAAAATAAATATAACAATAACAACATCAAGCCTTTGTCCCACTACGTGGGGTCGG
>NW_021445479.1:0-275 GCF_001605985.2 Dendrobium catenatum
GGAATTTGAAATTAGTTTCCAAACAATTTGGTAGAATGGGAAATAATTATTAATTAAACCAAGATGGAGGTAAAGGGGCTGGCGGCAAAGGGGCTTGGGGCAATTGGAGGCCATGGGGTTTGGAGAAAGAGGAGGGGTTTTCGGGTAGAGATGAATCCGTTGGCCAAACGAAGATGGGGAGGAGGAAGATGGAACAAAACAAATGATAGAAGATAAAACGAAAGATGCAAAGAGAAAATCACAAAAGAAAAACCACGAACCCGGCCGTCTCCAAG
>NW_021445480.1:0-309 GCF_001605985.2 Dendrobium catenatum
TTAAGTCAAAGTCAAATAGTTAACTTTTCGATCAACCGTAGTTCAAATTTAGGTCAAAACTTAAAAAATTCATAACTTAACATAGAAAATTTTAAATTATATAAATTTAGAGTCTATTTACTAAACATAGGGTATAATATTTAATAAAAATATTGAAACTTAAAAATTCACTTTAATTTAAAATGTTAATTTTTGACCCTTTAATTAATACAATTAAAAAATTCATTAATTAACCTAAAATTCCAAAAATCCTAGCTTAATTATTAAAACAGGTAATTAATTAATTGACTTAAAATTTTTCCACCCTTA
>NW_021445481.1:0-287 GCF_001605985.2 Dendrobium catenatum
TTTGACCCCTTGATTAAATGATTAGAATAATCCAGAAAATTCCTAAAAACTCAAAATCACTCTAAAACTCCAGAAATCATTAATCAACCTTAAAATCAATTTCAACTCATTAATACTTAAATTCAAATTTAAATCTTCCCTTCAGCCTTTCAACCAACCAGAACTTCGAACAACTTTAACAATTTGCCCTTCTTAGGACATATCAAAACCACACGGCCTATATCACACACTTTAGATGGTTTGATAGGACAACCAACTCTAGTTTTAGGATAGGCCGGTGTTTACTT
>NW_021445482.1:0-204 GCF_001605985.2 Dendrobium catenatum
AAGTCTGTTCCTTCTTCTCTATCGATTCCTATTATTCTGGTTATTTCTTCTATCCCCAATGTTGGTGTGGATGGTAGTGATAATATTGTTGTTATTTCGGATAATTGTGTTGTTTGTCCGGTTGGTGGTGATTTAAATAATGAGTTTGAGACTAATGAGGATAATGGTGTTGTTTCCCCTTCTGTTTTGGCTCCGTCGCTGCTG
>NW_021445483.1:0-234 GCF_001605985.2 Dendrobium catenatum
GGAAGATCTTCATGATGCTTTGATTCCTCCTTCTTTCATGTATTGCTTGAAGGAGGAATGTGATGCTTTAGGTATAACTTGAGTAGTTTGTTTTTGGTTGGATTTTAATGCATTTTAGAATTTCTTTCAAAAAAAAAAAAACCATAAGAGGGAGTCTTTAGGTAGTGGATGTAGGTCATGTTTGACCAAACCATTATAAATCTTTATGCCTTTTGCTTTTTGTATTTACCTTCT
>NW_021445484.1:0-937 GCF_001605985.2 Dendrobium catenatum
ATATAATTTTTTGAATTAGAAATTTTTTAGAATAGTTCTTTAATATAATTTTTTTAAAATTAAAAATTTTTATTGTGCAATAAACACAAAAAATAATAATAAATACGAAATCACATAACCAACAACACGAAGAACACAACGATTTACATGGTTCGACGAAAATGTCTACTTCTATGGGTATGAAATGATGATTTAGCTATATTGGAGAAACAAATAGGATTACAATTTGACTCTCTTACATACAACATCACTCAAACCTCTCTATTTATAGATTTGAGGTAAACAAAATAAGAAAAAAAATTCCTAATATGATCCTCAATCAAATCCCCAATCAAACCAATTATTTAGAGAAAAAAATCAGCTCCTTAACTAATACATTAGTTGGACATCAAAGTTTTCCAAAATAAAGCTGATTTGAATATGAAAATAATTTCAAATCAACAATTTTTATACTGAAAAGCTGCTTTTGAAAGTATTAAGAAATTCGTTCCAAATGAAGCCTCTATTTGGGGAATAATTATTAGGTCAAGACACCTGACGTAGCTCTATATCTAGACACAAATAACATGTCGGCACATGCTCTTACTTTTTACCGCGTGGCCCGATGACCTTACCCGTAATGGAACCCGGTATTTTATGTTCGTGTATTGCTAAGTATTGCTTGACAATAACAAGAAATACCGCTCGGTCAAGACCAATACCGAGCAATACCTAGCAATGCCGAGTAATACCTAGCAAAACCGGAGTATTGCTCGGTATTACTCGGTATTGCTCGGTCAAGACCAATACCTAGCAATACCCCGGTTTGCACAAATCAGCCAATACATAGCAATACCGGGTTGGGGTTGTCGCGCTGCCCGGTAAAGAGTAAGAGCACGTGACGACATATTATTGGCGTCCGGATGTAGAGCTACGTCAGGTGTCCGGACCAAATAAA
>NW_021445485.1:0-276 GCF_001605985.2 Dendrobium catenatum
TTTTTGTTTTCAAAATTTTTAGAGATACAAAATAAAATAAACACACATATGGTATGATAGAACAAATATAAAACAAAACAAACACACATACGATATGGTAGAACAAATACAAAATAAAATAAACACATATATGATAGAACAAATAATTTCTCCTCATTTTTGACAACAATAAAAAGTGAAGAAGAAAAAGACTTGAAATGTAAGCAGTCATATGAAAATCATTTGATAATTGAACATTCAAAGTGATTGAAATAAGTTTTACAAATAAAATCAAAA
>NW_021445486.1:0-298 GCF_001605985.2 Dendrobium catenatum
AAAAATTCTAACTCTCCCACAATAAATATAAAACTTATTTTGCAGGAAACTACAACCGTTTAAAATAGGAGAGATTATAACGTGCAGAGTTCGGACACGGCTTTTAGTCCAGACTACGATCACAAGAAGACACGTTGATATTCTCTCTCTTGTACACATCCAGTGTACAAGAGAGAAAAAATTCACGTATCTCTGCACATAATAATTTTTCCTCAAATAGTTCAGGGATATCAAAAATAATTAATTCTAAAAGTAAGAATTGCAATCATGCAAGACTTTTCAAAGATAATTAGTTAGC
>NW_021445487.1:0-246 GCF_001605985.2 Dendrobium catenatum
GTTTGTCATGAAACTCACAAATCCTCTGAATTTAATGAAGGCCATTTCTACAGTGAGGCATCCAACACTATTCAAGAAACATAATTATAAAAATTACTATAAAGTTTGCTATATTTAAACTATTAAAAATAAAAATAAATTCTCCCAAATGAACCAAATTTAAATTAAAAATTTTAAAGAATATTTTGCATAAAAATGTTGTATGATAATATACTTATCAAGAATAATCCAACTCTAAAATGAACA
>NW_021445488.1:0-1204 GCF_001605985.2 Dendrobium catenatum
CGACGCCATGCCGCACCCCGAGCACCAGCACCAGCACACCCAAATGATGATTTAGTCGCCCGCTTCGACTAGCTACAGACTCGTCTCGACATACATATTCAAGAACAACATCAGCAACACGAGACTGATATGCAATGATTTGTAAAGCGTTTTACTGCAATTGATCACCGCTTCGATACTCTAATTCAATACTTTCAGCCAAATCCACCTCCACCACCAACTGATCAGGACCCGTCTGACTAGATTGTCTGTGTTTGCATTGTAGTTTTTCTCTTTTTTTTTGCTTTTGTGCTTTTAGTTGCTCCTCCTTTTTTGTGCTGTCAAAAGGGGGAGAAGTTTGTTGTAGTGTTGTAATGCCTGATTATCTAAATGCATTTCCTTTTGTTTCGTACTTGCTTGTAGTATCTTTTTTTTCTTTCTTGTGTTTAATTTAAAAAAAAAAATAAAAAACAAAAAAAAACAAAAGAAATGTTTTTCTTTCTTACTTGCAACAAATTATTTGACATCATCAAAAAGGGGGAGATTGTTGCAACCCATGACCCCGAGTTTGAGATTTTGATGATGCCAAATAATGAGTATTTTGAAACAGCTTTTCATTGAATATTATTTTATTTGCTATTTTCCTTGAGCACTAACATTTCAGGAAGATCACAAGTGACTCAGGAAGAAAGGAAGACTCAAGACCGGGTAGATTAGGAGTATGAGTCAAACATTGTATTTTCCATTTATTGTATTTTTACTTTATTGAGTCTGGCCACAAAATACGTAAGAGTAAGAGCAACCATGCACACATACAGGGGGAGAGTTGTTTTTCTTTTAACTGCAAAATGTAATTAAAATTCTTCTCTGGAGATCGTACTGTACGATTTTATTTTGTACCGTACGATCCAAGCTATGTGGACAATTCTGTGAATAGATCGTACTGTACGAATTCTTTCGTACTGTACGATATGTTCAGATCCAAAACCCTAGCCGTGATTTAATTTAAGTAAGTGATTTTGCGCCGTTTGTACTGTACGAACATGTTCGTACTGTACGAACATGTTCGTACTATACGATCCATTTTTAATACTTATTTAAATTAACCCGTGATTAGTGCATGTAATCGAGGCCTAATTAAAATTTGAACATCATACTGTACAAACTCGATCGTACCATACGATGAATAGAGATGAAGTATGATCGTCCCGGATATCATCCTGGA
>NW_021445489.1:0-228 GCF_001605985.2 Dendrobium catenatum
TACAAACTAGGGTTTGCTGAAAGTAAAGTGGCCGGGCGCCACTGACAACAACCTGGGTTCTAAATCTAGGACTCAAGTGACTTTGAGATTTGGGATTCTTCTCGTCGTCCATTTCTTTGTCTTCCTGTGAACTTCTTGATCCGTCGGTTGAGGATATCCAAATGAAAAGAAACTCCCCCTTGAACGGGGTGTTATCTTTTCTATTTGGATAGTTGAAGAGCATCCAAA
>NW_021445490.1:0-391 GCF_001605985.2 Dendrobium catenatum
CTTTTTCAAGTACAAAAATTAGGAAAAAAATTCCTTCTTAATATTTTAATATTATTTCTATTCTATGAAAATTGAAAGACAAATGATGAAATTAGGAGACAAAAAATAAAAAAAATAATGGTTTTTTTATTATTAATAATATTATTATTGTGATGATAACTACAATAAATAAGGTTTGAAAAAGGGAGTCTATAAGATAAACAACTATTTTATTCAACCTTGAAATATTAAAATTTTATAAATATTAATGATTTATATGCGTATTAATGAAAATCCATTCATAAAAATAGATGCATACATAAGTTATTTTTATATTCATAAGATTTTGGTCATTTATACTAACCATATACTGCTTTTTTATTTCAAAATGTATTTTTAACACATTGTTATT
>NW_021445491.1:0-545 GCF_001605985.2 Dendrobium catenatum
CTCCAAGGAATTGCAAAATCTATATGCAATTAGCGATTAACCAGCTCATGATACTTATCTTAATCATATAGTTGAATAATGTGAGATGATTTCAACAATTACACTAAAGTACAATGGACATGATAGTCTAACAGTCAAGAATAACCTACAAGCAAACACATCAAACTCTCAATGCATTCAAATAACGAATGATGAAAAAACAAAATGGGCTTAGAATATCCAGCTAAGTCTATTTGAGAATGACATTTGTATCATTCAATCAACTACAACGAGAGAGACAATGACATAAGATCTGCAGTGCATACAATCTCTTTACTGACATAGATGTATGTACAACGTGCCACCCCTGTGTAGATTCATAAAGATTACAGTAAATGCAGTATCCTGTAGTCAACTTCAGTCTAAAGATGAATACATCTACCTCCGGCAGTAATGGATGTATTGTAAAGACCAAAATCACAGCAGAATGCATAAAAAATACAAGTTCCTACGAGCTTATACAACAAGACAGGAGATTAGTTAGTGCACTATGACCCGCCTACAAA
>NW_021445492.1:0-385 GCF_001605985.2 Dendrobium catenatum
TTATTCTACAAACACATCCTCTTTTATTACCCCATTAAAAATGCACTCTTAATGTCCATTTTAAAAAACTTAAATCCCTTATAACATGCAAAGGCTAGTAGCACTCTAATTGCTTCCAATATAGCTACAGGGGTAAAGGTTTCCTCAAAATCTATCCCTTCTATTTGGTTGTACCCCTTAGCCACTAATCTTGCTATATTCATAACCACCACACCATAATCATTCATCTTATTCTTAAAGACCGATTTGGTTCCAACTATACTTTATCCCTTTGGTCTTTCTACAAGCTCCCAAACATTATTCCAAACAAATTGGTTCAACTCCTCTTGTATGGCTAAGATCCAAAACTCATCAGAAAGGGCTTGATTGATGTTGGTGGGTTCAG
>NW_021445493.1:0-247 GCF_001605985.2 Dendrobium catenatum
AACAAATTATTAGTATAAATTTTTTAAATAATCAAATAAAAAATAAGATTGATATTTTAAAAACACCCACCGATGCTTAGCTCGGTTGGTTGGCGAGTGCGATTGGGAGCCCCCCATCCCGTGTTTGATTCCCCTCGAGTGACAGCGCCCTTCGGTGCGGTCAGAACAAGCGTTGGCCACAGGGAAACGGAGTGGGTTAAACGTCTAGGCTGATCGGGGTTTACGGATCACCAAGCGCCTGAGCAAA
>NW_021445494.1:0-284 GCF_001605985.2 Dendrobium catenatum
TCAGTCTGTACTTTATTTTCTTTCTCTTCTTAAGTCTATTTGTAATGATCAAAGAGACTGATTCTAAGTAACCCTACACACACACACTTGAGAGAATTAGAATTTCTATTTTTACTCATATTAGCTAGGATGATATTTACATCATCCTGGACGATCAGGCTTAAAATAGAAAGTCTAAATATGGATTCTTAATTAAGGCAGCCGTCATTAACAGATCGTCCTGGACGATATGTGTATTGGTCAGGATGATAAGCTCAAAACAGAAAGAAGTTGCCGCCATAGAC
>NW_021445495.1:0-971 GCF_001605985.2 Dendrobium catenatum
CTCTCTCTCTCTCCCCCCTCTCCTCTAGGCTCTCTTGGGTCAACATAACAGCAAAAGATGCTCTCCTTGAGTAAATAAGTGGTCTTAAATAGAAGAGCTTCAGAATAGCTCTTAATTCCCACAAACCGACTTTATCATCCAAGACAATCGGCAGATCATCCTGTATGATTAGTACAAAATTAGCTCAATCAACCAGTACGATCAAAGATGATCAGAAGAAAATTTGTTCATATCATCCAGGATGATAGTATATCATCTTGTATGATTAGTTCAATTTGATGAATATCGTCCAGCACATTGCTCTAGATGGATGTCTAGATGATGGAAAAATAGCCTAACCGTATGGGATGATTAGCACAAAATGTCACATATCATCCAACACATCGTCCTGGATGGATGTCTAGACGAAGGAAAAATTGTTTGATTGTCTAGGCTGATCTCACGATCACCTCGAACAATTAGCACAAAATATCATATATCATCCAGAACATTGCACTGGTAGTCTAGGATGAATTTAAGGTTTGATTATATGATCATCCCGAACGATACTAAAATCTTCTAAGATAATAATACTGGATAATCATACCTTAATTATTTTCCTTAATAACCAGATTAATTTAGGCATAATTATGCTTCATTGTCCAGGACATTGTCCTGGATGATGTCCAAAAATATAACTTACCTTAACTGATCTGATAGCTGATTCTTTCTTATTTGATCCTATCATCAAGGATGATGATAATATCGTTTGGGATGATGTGTATAATGATGGTTTCCTTAACCAGGATGCCCTAATCAGGGTTTCTATTTTTACCTGACCGTACAGGAAGATATAGAGAATGTCCAAGATGACGTGATCAAAAATAGAGAACTCTAAAACACTCAAAATTTTTCCCTCAAGTGTGTGTGTGCAAGGTTACTTAGCATCAGGATTCACATTGTTTACAATTGGCTTAAGGAAAGGTAAAAGA
>NW_021445496.1:0-242 GCF_001605985.2 Dendrobium catenatum
TTCCACTTTCTTGCTAAGTTTGAGTTTGTAAAGCCAGCTACAGTATTCATCTTCTCCAGAATTGTATCTACATTTCAAAACTTGATCAAAGGATAAGGCAAAAATAGTCATACCCGAGCAAATTTTCTGCAGTTATAGCCGATCATCTTCCCTTGGATCAGCCTGAATTTGGTTAATCAACACAATAAATTCAGGGTTAAAAATGTTCTGAAGAAGTGAGCAATTCCACTGACCATCTTCCA
>NW_021445497.1:0-344 GCF_001605985.2 Dendrobium catenatum
CAACCCGCGCAGCATCCCTAGACGTCACGTGTGTATCAATAACACGCTCGACGGGGCCCATGCGGGTGTTTGGGGGCATTTTATAATTGAACCCTGTCTACTCCTTTTATCTACTTAGAAGGATCGGGTTCAAGTTTAATAACCAGCGCAGCATCCCTAGACGTCACGTGTGTACCTATAACATGCTCGTCGGGGCCCTTGCGGATTTTATAATTGCTTTTACCCCTTTTAGTGTACCTACGTGTATACAAACTACGGTGCACATGTGAGGGGTACTTTGAAAGTACTTGTAGATGCCTTCTGTCCACTTGCATAGAAGTTGCGGATCCGGTGGCGGCGTAGCA
>NW_021445498.1:0-231 GCF_001605985.2 Dendrobium catenatum
TATGGTTGCTTTCTGCAGGCGGATTGATATGCACTAACGAATCTCCTGCTTTCGAGTTGTAGAAGCTCGTAGGAACTTATATTCTTTATGCATTCTGCTATGATTTTGGTCTTTACAATACATCCATTACTGCCGAAGGTAGATGTATTCATCTTTAGACTGAAGTTGACTACAGGATACTGCATTTACTGTAATCTTTCTGCATCTACCCATAAGTGGATGTTGTATATA
>NW_021445499.1:0-1124 GCF_001605985.2 Dendrobium catenatum
TGTAGGCAAATTCTATCAATGGTATGTGATCTTCCCATCTACCTTTGAAATCCAAAACACATAATCTCAATAAATCCTCCAGTACTTGAATGGTTCTTTCAGATTGACCATCAGTCTGAGGATAAAAAGCTGTACTGAAATGCAGATTTGTACCTAAGCTTTCATGAATGCTCTTCCACAGTCTCGAAGTAAATCTACCATCTCTATATGAGAGAATGACTTTTGGAATACCATGTAACCTGACAATTTCCTTTACATATAGCCGTGCCAATTTGTCTACGAAATCAGTTTGCTTAATAGGAAAAAAGTGAGCTGATTTTGTTAGTCTATCAATAATTACCCAAATGCTGTCATGTCCTTATTTAGATCGGGGAAATCCCATGACAAAATCCATTGCAATTTCTTCCCACTTCCACTCGGGGATAGGTAGTGATTGCATTAATCCACTAGGTCTTTTATGTTCAGCTTTCACAATTTGACATGCTTCACACTTAGCTACATATTCAGCAACATCTTTCTTCATACCCGACCACCAGAATATTACTTTCAAATCTTTATACATCTTAGTACTGCCCGGATGAATTGTATAGCCAGAATGATGAGCTTCTTGCAAAATTTCTCTTCTCAACTCTGGATCACAGGGTACCCACAACTGAGATTTATGCCAAATTATTCCATCAACATCAATAGAAAGATCGGGTCTTTTCCCTGACTGGACCTGCTCTTTCAATTTTGAAGATTCATTACTAAGCACTTGAACTTCTTTGATACGATTTGTTAAAGTGGGCTTTATTGTCATTTGATGTAAATATTCCATATTTTTTAAGTTTCTAATTTCCAATCACAAATTTTTCATTTCCTTGATCAATTGAACCTCCTGAGTAATCATCCAATTCATCATCCCTAAAGACTTGCGACTTAAAGCATCAGCCACAATGTTGGCTTTTCCTGGACAATACTGAATATCCAAATCATAATCTTTAATAAGTTCCAACCATCTTCTTTGTCGCAAGTTTAATTCTTTTTGCGAAAATATGTATTTTTAGCTCTGATGATCAGTGAAAATTTCACATCTTTTCCCATACAAATAATGTCTCCAAATCTTCAAAGCAAATATCACTGCA
>NW_021445500.1:0-219 GCF_001605985.2 Dendrobium catenatum
ATACCCTAAAAGACTTCTCATCACTAGAATATCCTAAAAATACTCCATTAGATTTTGGGTCAAATTTTCCTAAGTGAGACTTCTCATTGTTATGAATGAAAACCTTACAACCAAAGACATAGAGGTGGGAAAGATTAGGTGTCCTACCCTTAAGGATATCATAGTGTGTCTTATCAAGTTTAGCTCTAACATTCACCATATTCAACACATAACAAGCTG
>NW_021445501.1:0-267 GCF_001605985.2 Dendrobium catenatum
ATTTTAATGTTTATATGTATTATGAAAAATCAATATATTCTATGAAGATATGTTTGCAAATTGAAGAAGAAAATAATTTTTTTTTTTATTGAAATCGCTTATGGGAAGCGTGTGATAAAGACTTTTCTAAATTTCGGAGCCCTAACGGATCTATTATTTTTGATTGTTTGAAGTAAAATGGTAAAATACTGCCTTCTTAATTTATAGTCTTATCGGTTAATTTTGCTATGTTTTTAGGCTTAAGAAAATAAAATGTCGCATATTTTT
>NW_021445502.1:0-421 GCF_001605985.2 Dendrobium catenatum
TAGCTAGTTAGCGGAGGCAGTTGACCCAACTTGATCGAATGATCTTTGTCTGCAATCATTGGTTGTGTTGTTCAAGTGAACATTTTAGACCTAGGGTGAATATTTGTTTGCAATCATTGGTTGTGTTGTCCAAGTAGACCTTTTAGGCCTAGGATGGATATTTGTTTAAATATATAATTTTTAGTCAATTTTAGCTGAAATAGAGTTTCGTGCTCTATCTAGTGTGCCATATGATTCACAACTCAAGAGGGGCTGGAGCCATTAGGGAACCTCCGGGCTGTGGCCGTTGCCATAATATAATGGTGCTATTTTACTATGAAACCATTTGATTAGAGGCCCCCAATTGTAACCATTAAATTTTTCTAATTGGAGGACACATGCAACATGATGTGATGCATGAGTTGAGTTACACAAGATTAAA
>NW_021445503.1:0-453 GCF_001605985.2 Dendrobium catenatum
GTTACACCCAGAGCAAAGCATGTTTTATTCAAGGAACATCAAGGATTGGGTCCGGTAAAAGAATTGCCTAGAAGGAAATTGGCTGAACACAAGGAGAAGAACGTTTTTAAAGGTTCTTCTTCCATTATATACCATTAATATGAAAAAGGATTCTTCAGTGGATAGCAACAACAGAGAGATGCTTTTGAAGATGGAACACAAGGTCTTCAAGTTTTGCAAAGATTTACTAAAGTTATGGAACTTTTCATTGAAATGTATTTTCAATATTAGTTTTTATTTTCTTTCCCTTCCTTTAATTTGTTATTTTAAACTTTGCTTAATTGTTTATGTGGTCTTTACTATTTCTTATTCTCTAACTGGATGGGAACTCTGGGATACTAATCAACCCTCGGGTTGTTTTATAACTTGGTATCCCTTGCATCTCAACAGTTTCAAAATAGGTTATAGTGGACT
>NW_021445504.1:0-1122 GCF_001605985.2 Dendrobium catenatum
TTTAGCCCAATTAAATGCAAAATGTTTGAACTATTTTGTTGTGCTTTAAAATTTGAGGATTACATGCGTGTCTTCACTTGCAAAATGGGTAAAGAAATTTGGGATAAATTATGTATCACTTATGAAGGAACCGATTAAGTAAAATAATTTCGTTTGAACATTCTCTTGCATGACTATGAACTTTTTGGTATGAAACCTCATGAATAAATTTTCTGACATGTATATTAGGTTTACTCAGATTGTTACTTCATTGTATGCCTTAGGAAGAGAACTTTCAAATTTTAAAAAAGTAAATAAAATTTTGAGATGCTTACCTTCTTCATATGATGCTAAAATCACTGCAATCACTGAATCTAAGGATTTGAATACTTATTCTATTGATAACTTACTTGGCTCACTCATTGCTTACGAGCAAGGGGTGAATCAAATAAATCTTGATGTAGGTGAGAAAAAGAAGGAGAAAATAGTTGCACTGAAGGCGCACAAATCTGACTCCGATTCTTCCGGGTCTGAGAGCGATGAAGTTTCCATCATCACAAGGCAATTAAAAAGCTCTCTAAGAAAGAAGCAAAAGCATCATTGGAGAAAAGGTATGGATCATAAACATTCTAAAGGATATTCTGATGTCATTTGTTATGAATGCAAGAAACCAGGACACGTGAGAATTGATTGCCCTACACATAAAGATCACTCAAGTAAAGGAAAGGGTGAGGAGAAACCTAAGCTAAGGAAGGACAAGATCAGAGTACAAAAAGCATTTTGGGCGGATTCTACATCGGACTCATCAGAGATGGAACCAGAAGATGAGACATCAAAATTGTGCTTGATGGCAGACGACAATCTTGATCAAGAAGAGGAGGGCTGTCACAAAAGGCCTCGTGAGAGTATGTGGTACCCGGATAGTGGATTCTCTCGACATATGACAGTTGATGCCAATCAGTTTGTTGTACTAGAGTACATGACTAGAGACAAGGTTACACTTGGAGACAACACCACAAATAAGATGGTAGGTGCAGGTATAATTGGTAATTCCAAGAACCTTATGATTGAAAATGTTTTGCTTGTAGATGGATTGAAGCACGACTTGCTCAGCATCAGTCAACTCTGTGACAAAGGCTTCAT
>NW_021445505.1:0-324 GCF_001605985.2 Dendrobium catenatum
ACAAGGTCTTTTTGGGTCACTTTCCTAAGGGTTTTCATACTGGCATGACATAATCTCATGTGCCACAACCATGAATCATTAATAACATTTTTTAAGCAAAATGAAGCAACACAGTCAATATTATTTAAATCAAGCATGTAAACATTGTTGATCTAATTGCCCTGTAAAACAATGTTATTATTTAAGCTCATAATGCATGAATTTGTTAAAACTTTTATGATGAAGCCCTTGTCGCAAAGCTAACTGATGCTGAGCAAGTTGTGTTTCAATCCATCTACAAGCAAAACATTTTCAATCAGAAGATTCCTAGAATTACCAATTATA
>NW_021445506.1:0-1244 GCF_001605985.2 Dendrobium catenatum
ATTCAGAGAAAGCATATGATAAAGTTCCAAGAGAAGTACTATGGAGAGTTATTGAAAAGAATGGAGTTAATAATGCTCATATTCAAATCATTAAATATATGTATGCAAGAGCTATTACTTGTGTTCAAACACAAGGTGGTTTGACCAAGTATTTTTCTATTACGGTTGTATTACATCAAGGATCAGCCTTAAGCCCATATCTTTTTGCTTTAGTCATGGATGTTCTCACTAGACATTTGCAAGAGGATGTACCTTGGTGTATGTTTTATGCTGATTATATTCTTCTTGTGGATAAGACTAGAGAGGGAGTTGAAGGTAAACTAGAATCATGGAGGTCAGCCTAGAGTCTAAAGATTTTTACTTTAGTAGATCTAAAACTAAATATATGGAGTGTAATTTTAGCGTTAATAGACCTGGTGAAGGGATTGTGACTTTGGGTGATCATATCATTAATAAGAGTACATGTTTTATATATCTTGGATCTATTATTTAGAGTAATAGTGAAATAGATTGGGATATTATCAGCAGAATTCAAGTTGGATGGTTGAAGTGTTGGAATGCATCGGGCTTGCTGTGTGATGGAAAAGTCCCCCTCAAACTTAAGAGAAAATTCTATAAAATGGTGGTGAGGCCTGCAATGCTTTATGTTGTCGAATGTTGGCCATTCAAAGAGAATCATAATACTAAGTTAAGTGTTGCAGAGATGAGGATGCTCGGGCGAATGAGTAGCTTTACCCTTAGAGATAGGATACGAAATAAGCATATACGTGAAAAGGTTGGAGTAGCTCCAGCCTCCAGTGGAAGATAAGATTAGAGAGAGTCGCCTTAGATGGTAGATATGTCGAATCAATTATAATATTTCAATTCCTTTCTTTTCTTTCAACTCTCAATCAACAATCAGAAGAATGATTTTGATTTCCCTCTTAAGACTCCCAACCAAAAAAAGGGAAAATATACCCTTTTTAACTTTATTTTATCTCCACTTAAATATTTTTGTTTCTTCCCTCAACACCAGATCAAATTGTTCATTTTCTCTATAAATGGAAGACAAATGTGACTCTTTCATCATAAATTTTTGGTGCGGTCAAAGCAATTTTATCATTTATCATTGATTTACTACAGGCACAAATGCTTATTTTACTCTTCTGGCTGTCAGGCATCTAATGGCTCCATATATTGTGCTCAATAGTATACAATTTGGAGCAAGCTTTGCCAAAATATTAACCTACAGAGATTGGCACAAG
>NW_021445507.1:0-217 GCF_001605985.2 Dendrobium catenatum
TAGATTTGTTCATTTAAATATTAATAAAGGACTAATCACCATTTAAGGAGGGTGCATTCAAATTTTAAGTTGACAATGAGAAGGGAGAGATTATTACGTGCGGAGATTGGACATAGATAATCATTCAATTTTGTCTCTCTGAACAGGAAAAGTACAGTTTACTGCGCTTTTACTGTTCATAGAGACAAATCGGATGGTTCTTTGTGTTAGCTGGTTT
>NW_021445508.1:0-305 GCF_001605985.2 Dendrobium catenatum
AAAAAAAAAAAGATTTATGTAGAAGACATCCTATTTCGATATTCAGATAAAACTTTATGTAATTAATTCTCAAAAATAATGATTAATGAGTTTAAAATGAGCATGATGGGAGAGCTAAATTATTTTCATGGTTTTAGTTTAAAATAGATGGATGATGGAACATTCCCTAGCCATACTAAATACACCAAGGATTATGTGAAAAAATATGAAATGGGCAATGCTAAGGTTATGAACACTACCATGAGTTCTATGATTCAACTAGACAAATACCCGAATGAAAAATCAGTTAACAAAAAAAAAAATAT
>NW_021445509.1:0-208 GCF_001605985.2 Dendrobium catenatum
TCTCACCTATTTACGGGTCATGCCACTCCAGAAATCAATAAATAGACCTCTCATTTCTCTTGAAAAAGGATCCAAGCAAGAAGAGAAGAAGAGAATAAGAGAAGAGAAGGAAGAGAAAGAAGAAGTTCCTCTTTGACTACCGCTGGAGTTACGTCGGACCACTGCCGGAGTTTCGTCGGACCACTGTCGGAGTTTCACTAGACCACTT
>NW_021445510.1:0-207 GCF_001605985.2 Dendrobium catenatum
AACACACCTTCCTCTACTATTCCCCCCTCCATTGCTCTCGCCTGTCCCAATCCCCAAGTTCTTACAGACTCGATCACGGTGGAAACCACTATGGTTCAGAGTTCTCTGTGTGGCCCGGCTAAACAGATTAACGCTCAACAGAATCACAGCCTTCCACCTCTTCCTCCTCCGCCAACTTCTTCCACCATTCCCACCCAAATTCCCCCC
>NW_021445511.1:0-239 GCF_001605985.2 Dendrobium catenatum
ATCCATGTACCTCACAATGACCTGTAAGTTATATCTTTCCAATTCATATCCACTTATATTTTCTTGCATATTTAGTTCTTGTCGGTCTATCATATACCCATCATTATGAGATTTATTATTTAATCAAGCCAATTGTAGTAGAGGTGTTATTGTTAGGGAACGATTGTTGACCTCATTTTTGTATGAGGTCACTAAGGCCCTCCCAAACTCCAGATTAATTCTAGATCCTAGGATCCACT
>NW_021445512.1:0-228 GCF_001605985.2 Dendrobium catenatum
GGAAATGGGTATGTACTGAAGAAGTTTATTAAAGTGTTGTTTAAGTGGAAAATGAAATGTTTGTATGTTAAATAGTGAAAATAGGTGTATAGTTTAAGAAGTGATTTTTGTAGATTTGAAAGATGAAAAGTGAAATGCGTTTTGTATTTAAGTTTAAAAAGTGAAAATGAATTGAACTATATGTAAATAGTGAAAATGTGCGTATGATTGTTGGAAAGTGTGTTTGTG
>NW_021445513.1:0-677 GCF_001605985.2 Dendrobium catenatum
CTATCACTAGGCCGGATATTGCTTATGCCGTGAATGCTGTGTGTCAGCATATGCATAGTCCGACAACTGCACATTTTTTAGATCTCAAACGTATACTACGTTACCTTCAAGGAACCTTATCATTTGGTTTACCACTTAAACCTGGTAATATGCAACTTACCACATATGTGGATGCTGATTGGGCTTCAGATTCTTTAGATCGCAAATCCATTTCTGGATTTTGTTCGTTTCTCGGCTCTACACTTATTTCTTGGAGTGTTAAAAAGCAGCCTACCGTTGCTAAGTCTTCAACTGAGGCCGAGTACCGTTCCTTATCTTCAGCAACCTCCGATATTATCTGGCTTCGTCGGCTGCTAGCAGAGTTTGGTCTTACTCAAACTACTCCTACCACTATTTTTTGTGACAGTGCCTCTGCCATTGCCTTAGCGCACAATCCGGTCTTTCATGCTCGCACCAAGCACATTGAGATTGACTATCACTTTATTAGTCATCATATTCAAAATGGTGCTATTGCGGTTCATCATCTTCATACTTTGGATCAAACCGCAGATATTTTAACTAAATCTCTTTCACCTGCACGGTTTACACTCTTGCGTGACAAACTCACCATTTGCTCCTCAAATGCTGAGTTTGAGGGGGGCTGTTAGAATATACCCTCATTACTTGTTACTTAAACT
>NW_021445514.1:0-865 GCF_001605985.2 Dendrobium catenatum
GAGATCGGCCAGAGCATCGCCCTGAATGTAAACTGGACGATTGAAAATTGGCTTATTCATCCTAACAATCTCACGATCGTCCCGGCCAATCAGTTCAAATCAGAGAAAAATTGTCCAGAGCATCGCCCTGAATTCAAGCTGTCCGATTCAGATTGTCTAGGAGTAGCTAAGGTTTTTTGACTAGATCGTCCTGGCCGATCCTGATATTATCCAGGACGATGTAATCATATCAATCATCCTTAATTAATACCTTGATTGTTTGATCAATTAAGACATAATTTGTGAATATTATCCAGGCCGATCCTAGATCGTCCTGGCCGATTACCAAAAATATAGAATACCTTAATTGTTTATGGCAGCAATTTCTTTTTGTTTTGAGCCTATCATCCTGGCCGATACATGTATCGTCTAGGACGATTTGCTAATGACAGCTGCTTAATTAAGAACCCCTGATTAGATTTTCTGTTTTAAGCCCGATTGTCCAGGCCGATGTAAATATCGTCCTGGCCGATTTGAGTAAAAACAGAAAATCTAAGTTTCTCAAGTGTGTGTGTGTGTGTAGGGTTACTTTGCATTAGTCACACAAAAGATTACAATTAACTCAACAAGGGAAAAATAAAATTATAGACTCACTCAACCCTAATCTACCCCATCTTGTGCTGGTTCTTACTTCCGTTTGATCTTTGAGTTCTGAAAAGTCAGTAGAAAGAAGCAGTCATAGTGAAACAAGATTTGTTTGTTATAATCAAAATCATAATAAAAAAATATGTTTGTAACAATTTGTTTATGGAATTTTGAAAACATGTTTTGAAAAATATTAGTTTTCTTTGGTAATTTTAGAATTGAGGTTGAATCTTAATTCTAA
>NW_021445515.1:0-244 GCF_001605985.2 Dendrobium catenatum
CACATGCTATGAATCCCAAAAGTAAAGTACATGTATCAATTATTCCTCTCAAAATGAAACAAGCCCATGAATACTTTGGCGAACTCAATAATAACATTTGGCCTCTCCCAAAGAGGATTAAAACATCACTTGATAACCAAGTAAATGTAGTAAAACTAGACGACAAGAAATAGTGATGAATGCATCCTCTAATTTATAACAATGTTCAAAGCCATTTCAACCATCACATATTAGCAAGCGACGA
>NW_021445516.1:0-451 GCF_001605985.2 Dendrobium catenatum
TTAAACAGAATGAGCAATCTTTTATAGATCGCGCTGAGTATTTTTTTTTTTATTTTTTGTGAATGGGGATATCTACCCTCATACTGCCGCTCCGAAGGAAATGCTTAGTGGCGTAACTAATTCCTCGGCGGAATCTAGCGAGGCTACCCACCGGCGTCGGACTCACACTTGCTTTGGTTATAGTAGAGGAGATTCGAACCAGGGATGGGGGTTCTCAATAGTACACGTCCCACAACCACTCTAAGCCTTGGTGGTATTGTGCTCAATATTAATTATATTGTTCCCGATGACGGCAACCGTTACTATCTTATCCAGGAATTAGCATTAGAAGTTAATGCTGGATGCTGTCAGACTCATAAATGTGACCGCTTAAGTTAACCCTGCAGCAAATTAGAAAGCATCCGATCATTTGGAAACTTTTATTTGGTCCGGTGAACGTACGTAGAGCTAC
>NW_021445517.1:0-253 GCF_001605985.2 Dendrobium catenatum
GCAGTTCAAACATTTTGCATTTAATTGAGCTAAATCATGTTCATCGAATGTCCATTCAGTAAAAGCAACTTCAATTATAACACCATTAATTTCATGAGAAGGTGGAGAATAACCTTCTTGAATAAGCATCCACATGCGATAGTCAGTTGATTGCAAAAAAGTAGATATGCGGGTTTTCCAGAAATCAAAAGGTAAGTTGTCAAACAGTGGAGATCATGTAATCGAATAACCTTCAGTAGTGTTCCTATTCCCA
>NW_021445518.1:0-265 GCF_001605985.2 Dendrobium catenatum
AATTCCTTAAATAGCTTGCCAATGATGGAACCTTGAATAACTCAAGGTTGGGAGGATGAGTTTCAGATTTCAAGAATTTTGCTTAAGGTTATAAACAATCCACATGTTGAGGACTTCATAGAAAAACTAGAAAACTAATTATGGAAACCTTTTAGTTGTTGGAAAGCATTTAGAAAACATACGGAGAAATCATACAAGAGATTTAAGACTGCTTGGAAGGAAAGGTAAAGTGGAAGATAGTTGCGAACAGAGGATTTAATATTTT
>NW_021445519.1:0-326 GCF_001605985.2 Dendrobium catenatum
CCTTTTGTTCTTCTGTTCCGAATTAACAAATATTACAACATGTTTTTTTATATATGTTGATAACCTTATCAAAACCTATAAATTTTGTAACTTAGCATGATTACCTTTATTTTTTTCATATGCATCTAAGTTATTTAAAAACAAAAAATCGGACTTAACCATGAACATTCTTCAGGCAAAGTAGTTTTTAGTAATGATTGTCTCGTCATGTTTAATTTTTCTGTAACTTAGCATGATTACCTTTGCGAATATTGATTGTCTCGTCGTGTTTCTTTTAAGTATGGACACAAACAGCTTCTGCTGAGCTTATATTTTCTCTCAATTAC
>NW_021445520.1:0-273 GCF_001605985.2 Dendrobium catenatum
TGGAAGAGAATCGTCGTCCTTTCACACTATCCCCAGTGTTGGTAGAGAACCGTTCGTCCTTTCACACTCTCCTAGTGTGGGCAGAGAACCCTTCGTCTTTTCATACTCTCCAAGAGTTGACAGAGAACCGGATCTCCTTGACAGATCTCCTCATAAGAAATCTAAAAGATAGAAAGAAAAGAGTGAAGTAATCACAATTCAAAAGCAAAGACTCTTATCTTTAAACTCCAAGTGAAGCCTTCACACTCTAGTAGCAAGAATCTTTCTTTGAAC
>NW_021445521.1:0-351 GCF_001605985.2 Dendrobium catenatum
GTAACTACACAGAATAATTTCTCTTAGGAGTGACAAGTGAAAGAAGAGTTTGGATTTATATTTAAAAAAAAAATCCTCAAATTTGTAGGTGCAAATGACTCATCCTTCGGATTTGGTTTCTTTAAGGGTTGTTTGATTGGATTTTTTTTTATAAATTTATGTATTTTAGAAATTGAGTAAGTAGAATGCATTTATTTTTAGAAATATGAGAACTATTTGTTAATTGGATTCAAATAAAACACATTAATTTTTTTTAATGATACATTTTAAAGGTACTTAATATATTACAAATCGCTAAAAATTGTACCTAAGATTGCCACCTTAGTTGCTATGTTAGCACCATCTCAGCTT
>NW_021445522.1:0-434 GCF_001605985.2 Dendrobium catenatum
CATCTCAGCCCCAATGAGCATGAGCTCAAAAATGACCAAAATATCCCCTATGGGGTTCAAATATTGATTTCCAACCAAATGAACCCCGAATTGAATGCAACCACTTCCAGTAAGTTTCAAATGTCATTTCAAACCTGTTGGACCCATTCCCAACCCCTGGGTCAACCTGGTTGACCAAGTCAACAGGTTTAACCAAAGGAGCCCTTTAAGGGCCCAAATAGGTGTTTTGAACCAAATGACCTCCCCAGACCCTAGGACCATGTCCAATAGACTCTAAATATCATTTGAAATTTATTGAACCCATTTCCAGACCCTGGACCTAGCTGGTTGACCAAGTCAACCAATTTTGGCTTAAGGGCCCATTAAGGGCCCATTAAGTCTTCTTGACCTAAATAATCTACATAAACTTTGGAATGACCCTCACCAACACCCAT
>NW_021445523.1:0-235 GCF_001605985.2 Dendrobium catenatum
CACTTCTTATAAAATCAAATCACAATAACATCACAACTATTAAAGAAATTGTTATCATATGCTTTGGGGATAAATTATTTTTTAAGTGTTCGCCAAACGTAGCTCTACATCCATAGACCAATCATAACGAGCAACGTCAACCATAGGCGAATCTAAAGTGGGGGGCGTGGGGACACGGCCCCCCACTAATCCAATAATTAAAATCATTGCATTTAAATTATATTAATATTATAAT
>NW_021445524.1:0-279 GCF_001605985.2 Dendrobium catenatum
TTTAAAGGATATAACTCATTTGTTTTTGACTTGGGCGTTATTTGGTTTACTGAAAAAGAAATTTAGAGTTAAAGGAATATAATGTATTTAAATAGTTCATATTATTTGGATACGATCATATTTTTATTTGGCTTTAAGTAAATTGTATGAGTGTAAAGTTCAAAATGACTGTGATTCGTCAACGACGCTGGCGACAATGATTGCTATCAACGGGCAATGGGGGCTGGTGGTGTTGGTTGCCGGTGCCAAGCAACTGGGGCCGTAGGCGGTGATAAGCAA
>NW_021445525.1:0-622 GCF_001605985.2 Dendrobium catenatum
TTCAAAGAATGTTCATGGGGTTGTAGCTTCTAAGTTGCGCCCCTTCTCCTCTATTCCTTTCCTCCAACCCAAGTTGGATGGAGGGATTCCGTTATTTGGACACCAAAAAGTCCATATAACTCTGGATGACTTGTAACCAAAATTACAAGTCATCCCTCTTTTCCTTCGACTCCAAAAAATCTAAGGAACTCTCCCAACCTTAGCCTAAAAGCTATGAGTTTGATCCAACTCTCCTCCAACTCCAAAGTTGTAGGAGATTCCCCCCTCTTTAGCTCCAAAAGCTAGAGGAAGTTCTCCTATATTTAGCCTAAAAGCTAAATGTTAGATTCCTATCTTTCTCCTCTTAGCTCCAAAAGCTAAGGAGAATTCCTCAACATGTAACCCAAAAGCTACATGTTGTATATCTTCCTTAGAACCAAAATCTAAGTAATTTCTTCCACTCAACCCAAACTGAGTGATCTTTCCTATGACATTTAAAATGTTAAACCCATAGATGTCCCTTAGGAATTATCTAATCTGTTGAAGTTCATCCTACCCTATTGGATGAATTTCACCAAGTCCTAAGTGAAACCCCTTAGGCATGTTTATCTTACCCTTTTAGATAGATATTTCTCTTATCCAA
>NW_021445526.1:0-211 GCF_001605985.2 Dendrobium catenatum
TGTTCTATTTAAATCATCTCCACCACCAGCAACGAAAAATTGTAGATAACTTTCATCTAGCAACACATTCGAACTTCTAGGACAACATTCATGGAGGGAAGAAAGCAATGAAACAAATACAATCCTCCTGAAATTGGCAAAAGCCAATTAATTTGTTATTAAACTTGGATTCAAATAGTTGAAACAATAAAATATAAAATTAGTGAGGTAA
>NW_021445527.1:0-1398 GCF_001605985.2 Dendrobium catenatum
AACTATTCTCCAAATTAAAAAAAAAATTAATAAACTATTTGAGCAATTTTTAATATATATATATATATATATATATCCATCGGTTTACATATGTATTGTTCATTTTGTTGTTTTCGATTGTAGTGGACAGCAGTTTAGATACTTAAATATATAAGCAAATGTAAATCGATAGGAGACTAAAATCAATTTTGGACTTATATGTGAAATGGAGTTAGAGAAACAAGCATTTTAATATCAATAATGTGTTGTAGACTCTCATATTAATAATAATTAGTTAGAGCAGATTTTTCTACAAGGATATTTTGAGCTCTTTTATTCTGTACACCTTGACCATTAGAAAAAACTATCCTTGTTTCTAGAGTCAATCCATGCAGAAGCATGGCCGACAAGTTGTTGTGCATTAATGACTGAAGGTAATCCCTTTAACCTCTATTGGAGGGCTGCAAAGAACTTTCCTGTGTCATCATCATAGAGAACGTGCGATGAATGTGAGGCATCAGACATGTTCGGAGTGGATTGGGGGGTTGGATCGAGGCAAGTAGATTAGATACACATAGAGGGAAACGGCACCGAAGGGATTAGGGCTTTGGGGCGATCATCAGAGACGAGTCACACAGGGCCGAGAGGTATCAAGCATTTGATCAACAGTGGGGAAGAAGTTGGAGACTCTTGAACAAGAGGCGAGATTTTGAACAGAGAGCGTTAGTACCCCATGTTCGATTTCTTTTTCTCTTTTATTGATTGACTTTACTGAATGGAGTTATGGGTATGAAGAGTTTCTTCGTTTGTGCAAGTAACCATGTGCAATGGGCCCCAGATTGTAGTGTGAAAAGATGCCTTTATTTAATGAAATTGTACTTTTTTCCATTTTTTTTTTCTTTTTTTTAGTCAACATTGGAACATCGCATTTTATCCGCATGTCCTTCGGTGTTCGTAAGGACCACTGTGTATAGTTGAAAGATGATTGGCATTAGTCATAGGGAAGTTTCCATAATTATAGTTTGTCCACTATCATTATTCACAAGAGCACGAATATGCTTGTTTGTCAATTAATGATTGTCACTTTCTATCGTCAATCATGAAAGATTCATATGCATGACAAAGCTTTTTGTTGTTTGATGTGTTTGCTTGCAAGTTTCTATGAGTGTTGTACACTAACCATGAACATTTATAGATGATTATAGTGCACATTGGACTTTGGAATGTTTTACTTGCAATCAAATTACTCGTTCCCATCAATTTTATTATACACATTGATTGGCAAATTACTGCCTTTGTAATCGTATCTTTCAGCACTTGTGGGAACCATTGTATGCATCCCTAATGTATTAGTTATAAGGGTGACTTTGTTCTTAGTAAGCAAACTGATATGTTCATTTGTGTCATTATTGATTATCG
>NW_021445528.1:0-1447 GCF_001605985.2 Dendrobium catenatum
CGACACGAATCAGTCCCAAAAATTCCGGGTTAGGGTAAACCCGATCCCGAAACGGGTCGGGTTCGGGTTCAATAAATCGACCCGTTTCAAAAATTGGGTCGGGTTTGGGTTGACCTAGAAACCCAAGATTGACCCTTTTTTGACCCGGAAACCCTAGATTGACTCGTTTTTAACAGAAAATTGGAGAGTGATCCATTTTTTTACTCAAAAACTAGCAATTTTTTGTCGATCTTGGATTATTCGGGTCGTGTCGAGTTGACCCGGACCTAAAGAGGGTCGGGTTTGGGTCCAAAAAAATTGACATGTTAGCAAAAATAAATCTGATTTGAGTTGAACCGAATAGTGCCGGATCAGTTTTAGATTTGACCCGAACCCGACCTGTAACCCAAAATTGACACCCTACTCAAATGAGTGCCATCCTAATACAAATCCTCATTCAAATAGAAGTAAGAATCCATTGCATCGTACCTTCCCCTCATATCATAATTAATTAATAAAACAGTCCAAACATTAAATAAGATCACATCAATCATTCTTTAATAATATACTGTGCGGGAATACGGGATTTAATAAATATAAAATATTTTCATTCAAATAAAATATTTTCTCATTCATAAAATATATCCGGACAAATTAGTTGGAGTAGAAGAAGGATTATCTCCTAAAAAGTTCAAAGCAATCAAGTTTCCAATAACAAAGCTGACACCGATGAAGGTCGTAGAAGGCTGTGGAAACAGATGGGACAGCCACATAAAATGTTTAGTTTTTTTTATTAATTTAAACAAAAAAAGTTCTATTTTAGTGCTTTTATAATAATATCAATTAAGGATTTTACACAAAAATTATTTAAGAAATAGTAAAAAAATCATCTCGAACGAAAATTTTTTTAGAATTCACAATCCAGTACAATTTTATTGTATTTAGAAATTGTTATATTTGACCAATTTTTAAATACAATATCAATTGTCACTGTCATCGCCCACTTGCCATCTCTGGAGGCTGTTGTGACCATTGTCATTACCAACACTTATCGTTGGACTGTATAGTGCATTTATTTTACTTCAAATCAAATAAAAATAATAATAATTGCTTAAATTTATTTTACGTATATCTAAACAATTCCACAATATTTCAAATACACTACATTCATTTCACACTATTCTTTTACTCTGTATTTTTTTTTTCAATAAATCAAATCCTTAAGTAGTTTGAATTATTTTTATTTATTTATTTACACAATAAATTAAAATTATGCTGTTGCTTTTTAATAGATAAAAATTTGAAAATAATATTAAAATTTTGATGTAAAATAGATTATCTAAGTTTACATAATCTTTAAAAGAAAAAAAAAAAGCTTAACATTAGCAAATATCTCTTTTTATTTCTAAAAAAAAAGCACTTCTCTTAGGTTGGGTTTCCATTTTAAAAAAAAACTAATATAAGTGAT
>NW_021445529.1:0-217 GCF_001605985.2 Dendrobium catenatum
ACTTTACCCTTCACTTCCATATCTCCAAGTTTTTTTTGTATTTACCACATTGATTCCCTCATGTAAACCTTCATAGCTTGTTTCTTTATCAATTACCATACATGTCTCTTCTTTATGACCAATTTTTCCACATTTGAAATAAAATCAGGAAACCTTTTCATATTTAATTTTCTGAAAAATTTTTCCATATAACCGTTCAATCCAAACTCTATAAGGT
>NW_021445530.1:0-514 GCF_001605985.2 Dendrobium catenatum
ATATGCATCCATGAGATCTGCTGCACATACGAGATGGCATAATGATCACATTCCACAAGAAGGTGTTTTCACACATCCATCAAAAGCAGAGGCTTGGAAGCACTTTGATCGTACACATCCCATATTCACGGTAGAACCAAGAAATGTCATATTAGATTTATGCACAGATGGTTTTACTCCATTTAGTCAGTCAGCTACACCGTACTCATGTTGGCCTGTGATACTCACTCCTTACAATCTTTCTCCAGAGTTATGTATGACTACTCCTTATATATTTTTGTCACTTATAATTCCATGGCCACATAATTCAAAATTAAAGATTGATGTATTCTTATAACCTTTGATTGATTATTTAAGTATATTATGTAAAGAGGGAGTAAGTACATATGATATCTCCATCAAACAGAATTTTACACTAAGAGCAGCATTACTTTGGACAATTGGTGACTTTCCTACATATGATATGCTCTCAGGTTGGAACACTTTAGGCAAGTTAGCTTGTCCGTATTGTATG
>NW_021445531.1:0-318 GCF_001605985.2 Dendrobium catenatum
AGACTTTGTATAGATTACAGAGAGCTGAACAAGTTGATAGTGAAGAACAAGTATCCTCTCCCCATGATAGATGATTTATTTGATCAGTTGGAAGGTGCTTCAGTGTTTTTCAAGATTGACTTAAGGTTAGCGTATCACCAGCTCAGGATTAGAGAGGAAGACATTTCAAAGACTGCTTTCAGTTTCAGATATGGGTATTATGAGTTTGTAGTGATGTCTTTTGGCTTAACAAATGCCCCTGCGGTATTTATGGATCTCATGAATAGAATCTTTAAGCCTTGTTTAGATCTATTTGTGATTGTATTCATAGATGATATA
>NW_021445532.1:0-287 GCF_001605985.2 Dendrobium catenatum
ATGAACCAGTATGAAATGATTTCATACACGATGATCATCTAGTATGAACCAGGATCGTACTGTACAAACAGTTAGAAAATTTGTCATCTTAATCAGGACGAAGAACGATCCCACAATTTCATACCTTATATGATGTATGTATGATGACGAAATTATACGGTATGATCCATTCAGTAAATTCTCTAATTCTTCTGGATGAAAAGGGACACATTCAATTCGTACCCTAGATGGCATACGTACAATGACAACATCATACAATACAAACTATTCAGAAATTTCTTTGAATT
>NW_021445533.1:0-939 GCF_001605985.2 Dendrobium catenatum
GGTCACCATCACCAACCACCTTCCACCAACCACACCAATGCTAATGTCGACTACCGACCACTATTCTTTTTATACTTTATATTGCATTCATTTTACTTTAAATCAAATAAAAAAAAGTAATCTTATACATTTATTTTACATTCATCCAAACAACTCTAAAATATTTCTTTTATACTAGATTCATTTTCACTCAACCAAACAATGCTTAGAGGTGAACAATTATTAATTTTTAAGTTTTTCTTAATTAGCTTAAGAAATCTCAAAGTTTCAATATTAAGTGGTTTTAAAATTTCACTTTGAAATGGATAAGAGCTTAATGATCAAGTCCAAATTTAGTCGTGAAGAGCAAAAGTTCAACTGGAAAAAAAAATATTATATCTATATAGATTTTGCATTAATAAATATTTTTATTCAATAAAATATGTGAAGGGTCACTTAATCTCAAAGTGACTTTTTGTTGGGTATCATATGGAATGGATTGTGATCTAACAATGCCTCCAAGAATTTAGTAGATGAACATGATAGGCATAATGTAGACCTATTAAATGATGGTAAAATTTTGCAAAGTTATCAAAAGATACAAGAGCGGACCTATATCATAAGTGTAGGTCATTCTCAAAGCTTTCTTGTATATTGCACTAAAATTATTTTAAATGCTTACACTCTTAGACTGTAAGATCTTTTCATATGTTGTTGGAGTTGATGGTCGATGCCCTCCTTAATGGGCCTTTATAGTCTAAGAACATACATAAAGTAAAAGGATAATGAAAGCATTATCAAAGCATTTGATAATGGATATATAAAGATAGACACGTGTCTTAATGATTATAAATAATTTTAGATAAAAATATATAATCATGAGGTAAATCATAATTGTGATTCATCAATATAGATTGTTAATCAGAAGAATAAGATTATATAAGGGAAGAAAATGCATAT
>NW_021445534.1:0-449 GCF_001605985.2 Dendrobium catenatum
CGTGCTCGATCAAGATAATTTTTGTGATGCAGTATCAACTATGTTCTTGTGAGGCTGAATATTTCAAGTATCCCCGCATCAAGACGCAAGATCTCAAAAGAAAGCCTCTTCAAAAGCCTTAACTTCTCAAGCATCTTCAAAAATTAAATTCTAAAACGCCTTTTCAGGAGGTTTGTCATGTAAAGATTCTCCTACATCAATTTCTTATTCATTATTTGTATGAATAATAATAATAATGATAGACATAGAGTTTACTAAAAAAAGAACTACTACGAGGAATGTTCTAACACTTTTTTAGGTAAATATATGCATTATGGGAGCATTTACAATATACATTAGCTAATTCTAATAAACATATAAATAAATAAATAAAAATCTCAAATTTATAAATCAAGAAATACAAACTCATAATTTTGATAATTTTTTACCCTATCAGATAAAGATAACCT
>NW_021445535.1:0-249 GCF_001605985.2 Dendrobium catenatum
TAGCTACCTCATACGAGCACCATATATTTTCAAACCTAAATTCTTTGTTGTAATGTCTTGCTTTATCTTCAAGCTGGAGAAGCACAGGACAATGGTCCGAAGATATTCTTGGGAGGTGCTTGATAAATGCATTTGAAAATTCCATAATAGCTTTAGAATTTAACTAAATTCTATCTAACCTTTCCCAGATTCAAGAATGGAAAAGTAGCAATAGTAGATTTCCAAAGCACTAAAATTCTTCCAGATAAA
>NW_021445536.1:0-505 GCF_001605985.2 Dendrobium catenatum
GGCTCATCTTAAGCCTGAACTGAACTTGAACTCAGATTGGGACTTGAACTCAGACTTGCACTTGGACTCATACTCATATTTGAACAAATATTGGACATTATTTGGACAGCAGGGGACTTGTGTAAATGAACATGTTTTGGACACTAATTTGAACATCAAATGAACAAGACTTGGACTCAAATCTAAATTGGATTCAAATGATATTACTCTTAACTTGAGTAAATATTTAATCAAATGAATGACCAATATAATGATTGATTTAAACCATAAAACTAAGTTTTCAAAATGAGAAAAGAAATATCATTTCAAATTGAAAGTGAATACTAAATGATCTCATGAAAAATATTGAAAATAAATCTCAAACATACAAGCATGAGACTCATAAAGGAGGGCATCCAAACATGATCAACATACAAGCAAGAGCCAAGTTGAAGTGCAATGCACATGAATTTGACTCAAAGTTAAATTTGGCCAAGATGAACAAGCAACGATTCAAGGCTCTCTT
>NW_021445537.1:0-1239 GCF_001605985.2 Dendrobium catenatum
ACACGATCGTAGCCGTTGATCTCCGATGTCCTCATCAGTATGCTTTGATGTAATCCCGCAAACACACAAATGAACCTATTAAATGAAGTTGGGACCAACATGAATTGCCAAAGGTACAGACAGTTAGTAGGGAATCATAAATACTAGTCTAACACTAGAGTTAACATTTACTTTCCTATTATTATTAACTAGTTTATGAATAAGTACACGACGGGTGGTACCTTTGTGCTGTATTCTATATTAAAGTATCTCAAAAAGGCTCCTAGAAAAGTGCCATTTTTTTAAAAGGGAACTAATATAGGTATTGAAATTTTTATTTATACTAATTGGTTTTGATCCTTAACAGATAAAAAATTACATGTGGTTAATGGTCATTTTTAATGGAAAATTTAGTTATATGGAAATGAAAATAAGATGTGGTCGCTTGGAGCCTCGGAGTAGTGTTGAAGCAAAATTTGGGGGCATGAACCATGAGATTTTTGAGGTATGTAGCATAAATGATTTCTCAACAACTGCTCCTATCATAATAAGATGACAACAAAGCTACTATTAGCTTTGAAAAGAGTCCATTCCACCATGATTAAACTTAGCATTTTGAAATTGATAGATATTTTATGAAAAAGAAAATTGTTTAAGGAATCATCCAAATGAATTACACTCCAACAAAATCTCAATTTGTTGACATGGTTACTAAAGCTTTTAATCAATTATCAATAGCAATTTAACAACCTTAGTTCCAAGCTAAGAATGATCAACAAATATTTCTGACTTGAGAGTGAAATTTTTGATCTTGCGCCACCTTGGTATGGACTTTGAAAATTCCCGTTGGCTCTTTTGAGCGAGTTTAGGATCTAGGCTAAATTTTTGGAAGATAAATTAGATCGTCGATAAGACGCTACCTATTGATTTCGCTTTCATTTTGTGAGAATATTAAGATATGGTTCTAATTTTCTCATACGTTCAAATCATTATGGTTAAATACTCTCGAATAATGAGAGAAATTTAGATTAAGGATAGTTTATTCACTAAATAAATAGCTTATAGTAGCAGAAATTATGGATTTTAGGATCGAGTAAAATATGCCATCTTTAGGTTAAAGAGGGTAGTGGGGGGAATTATAATGAACCCAATCAAAATTGCATGGTTCCTGTCACGACCCAGCCCGGCTAGCCCGATAAAATCGGGGCGGGAACAGACGATCATACGGAAGAGCATTAGAAACATAAATCAAATTCATTA
>NW_021445538.1:0-313 GCF_001605985.2 Dendrobium catenatum
GTTCTCCTCTCTAACTCTCCACACAAGAAGAAGAAGACAAGATAATCAAAACAAATTTTCATTTATCATATTCATTAAGCTCAAAATGATACAAGAGACCACTATATATAGGTCTCAACTCATACAAAGTGAAAATACTAAATTGCCCTCTGGGCTACAATTAAACATAACTCCCCACAGGGGTAAATGGGAAAAAAATAGTAAATCAAACAAGACAATAATAAAATACATCATGACATCTAAATCAAAAGTAGAGGCGCTGAATCGTGGCCATCAATCTGCGGTTTCGCCGGCGATAAACATGTCGGTAGCG
>NW_021445539.1:0-210 GCF_001605985.2 Dendrobium catenatum
ACAAGAACATGAGAGGAAATGCCTTGGAGTTGTTGATAGGCTCGGTTGCCACTGGCCATTAGGAAGATTGAAGGTATTGAGCATAAAAGAAAAGAGGAATAGAAGAATGGAGTGAGTGAAACTATAAAAATCCCTCATTTTAGAATTTTAGTAGATCATATAATATAATTGAGGTTAATATTGTATAATTAGAAGAAATCTCAATTAATA
>NW_021445540.1:0-1034 GCF_001605985.2 Dendrobium catenatum
GCTTTGGTACTGTCGGACCAATAGATGACGATGATTACTTTTTGGTTATTAACAACAATCTGGAAGTTGATATGATCTTTACAGAAACCTACAATGCTGTTGTGAGGTTATGTTTAGAGGCCAGCAACGACCCGGATTACCTTCAAATTACGGATGCACCCCTGAATTTGAGGAAGAAATCAAATCAACGATTGATGAATTGAAAGAAATCAATTTGGGTACTGAAGAAAATCCACGCCCCACTTTTATAAGTGCTTTGTTAAATGAAAATGATGCCAATGAAATGGTATAACTCCTGACAGAGTTTAAGGACTGTTTTGCTTGGAATTATGATGAAATGCCCGGATTAAATCCAGACATAGCAGTCCACAAACTTGCCATTCAACCAAATGTTGTTCCAGTCAAACAAGCTCCTAGAAGGACGCGTTTGGAGATTGAACAACAAGTAATTGAGGAAGTGAAAAAATTAATTGAAGCTGGTTTTATTCGAGAGGAAAAATACCCCTCTTGGTTGGCTAGCGTTGTCCCTGATAAGAAAAAGAATGGACAGATTCGCGTATGTGTCGACTTTAGAGATTTGAATAAAGCATGTCCTAAAGATGAGTTCCCATTGCCAATCCCTGAACTCATGATTGACATTGCTTCTTCTCATGGTCTCTTTTCCTTTATGGATGGGTCCTCGGGGTACAACCAAATCAAAATGGCCCCGGAGGATGAGCAATATACTGCTTTTAGAACACCCATTGGAATATTTTGCTATAAGGTCATGCCTTTTGGCCTTAAAAATGCTGGTGCAATCTACCAGCGTGCAATGATCAGAGTTTTTGATGAACTCATTCATGACAAAGTTGAATGCTACATCGATGATCTTGTGGTCAAAAGAAAAGAAATAGATGATCACTTGTTTGATTTAAGGGTCGTATTTGAACGGCTTCGTCGTTACGACCTCAAGATGAATCCCTTGAAATATGCTTTTGGTGTAACTTCAGGGAAGTTTCTTGGGTTTGTTGTTCGACACCGTGGCATCGAAATTG
>NW_021445541.1:0-334 GCF_001605985.2 Dendrobium catenatum
CCCGAACCCGACCCGATTCGGGTCCGGGTCAACCCGACTCAACACGAATGACCCGGGGTTGACCCAAAATTGCTAATTTTCGGGTCAATCTTCGATTTTCGGGTCAAAATGGGTTTTCGGGTCAAATACGAGTTTTCGGGTCAATTTCAGGTTGCTGGGTCAACCCGAACCCGACCCGATTTTTAAAACGGCTTGATTTGTTGAACCCGACCCGTTTCAGGTTTGGGTTGACCCGAACCCGGATTTTTTCGGGTCGAGTTCGGGTCGGGTTTCATGCCGTGTCAAAAATTGACACCTCTAGGTGGGATACTTGTTGGCTTCCTATCTAACCAAT
>NW_021445542.1:0-460 GCF_001605985.2 Dendrobium catenatum
TCAACACCATTTTTTTTACCCCGGATGTCGTGTAAAAGACTAAGCAGGCTTCTATTTCATGGTTTATAAACTTCTTGTTGAGGTCAAGTAGAAGTAGTGGCCACCCCAATCTACTGTTCTGAAAGGAGCAGGAGGTGCGGGATCCTTTTCACCTTCTACACTGTCACCCAGATACGGCCAGACAAGTAGTTGGTTTTACTTACCTTATTAAGTGAGCCTGATAGAGTCTCTGGGAGGCGCAATTCCTCAACACCCTTTTTGCCCCGGATGTCCTGTAAAAGACTAAGCAGGCTTCCATTTTGTATCTCATGAGCTTCTTGTTGAGGTCAGGCAGAAGTAGTGGCCACCCCAATCCACTGTTCCGAAAGGAACAGGATGGGCGGGATCTTTTCACCTTCTACCCTGTTGCCTGGATACGGGCATGCAGGTAGTTGTTTTTATTTTACTTACCACTTGCGCG
>NW_021445543.1:0-220 GCF_001605985.2 Dendrobium catenatum
GCTGACCTAATCCATCGGGTAGAGGCCCAAATCTCAGTTGACGAAGCCATCAATGCTCATAAGAAGCAATTTGAGCAAACCACTGGAAAGCGTAAAAATGCATCGGGGATGGGTGACTCATCATCGCAACGAAAGAAGCAGGGGGGTAAAAACCTGCCCCCTCGACCTTCACACTCTCGACATGATCCTCGAGCAGAGAAAGAGTATACGCCTCTTAATA
>NW_021445544.1:0-483 GCF_001605985.2 Dendrobium catenatum
TTATGGCACCTATAACTGATTGTTTGAAAACTAAGACGTTTGCTTGGAATGAAGAGCAGCAAAACAGCTTCCTGGCAATTAAAAAGGCTCTCAGTACCGCCCCTGTGTTAGCATTACCTAACTTTGATAAGGTATTCACTGTCGATACTGACGCCTCAGCAACTGGTGTGGGGGCCGTGCTTTCGCAGGAGGGCAAACCCATAGCATTTTTTAGCGAGAAGTTATGCACATCTCGCCAAAAATGGGCTGCATACGAACAGGAACTCTATGCTGTCATCCGTGCCTTAAAACAGTGGGAATCTTATTTACTCCATCAAGATTTTATCTTGTGTAGTGATAATAAAGCACTACAGTACCTTCATAGTCAGAAATCGATAAATCGCATGCACGCTCGCTGGCTCATGTTCCTTCAGCGCTTCTCATTCACTATAAAGCACAAGCCCGGCTCTGACAATAAGGTAGCGGATGCATTAAGCCGAAAAA
>NW_021445545.1:0-362 GCF_001605985.2 Dendrobium catenatum
GCATGCTCACACTTGCCCATTGCACTCAACTATCTCCACCAAAAACATCTTTTGACACCCCTAAGTAGGTGTAGAGGTATGTGTTAGCGGGGTAGGGTTAGAGGTCAGTATAGGTAGTAGGGGTAGGAGTAGAGGTGTGGGTAGGTAGTATGCACTACAGGAAAAATGACAATTTCCGGCGACCATTTCCGTCGGAAAAATGGCTAAAATCCGTCGGAATTATAATTTTATAAGTAAAAATTTTTTTAAAAGTAATTATAATTTTAAAAGTAAAAGTATTTTTTAAAGATAAAAATAAATAATTTAATTTAATAATGTATTATTAAATTAGTTAATTTAATTTAAATTATTTAGCTTAAATT
>NW_021445546.1:0-209 GCF_001605985.2 Dendrobium catenatum
GCTCATGAGTTGATCTTATACATGTATAAGGTTTATTCAAGTTGTGGCATAATCGCATGCTTTAGGTAAAAAAAATTTCAAACTTTGAAAAAGTCAATAAAATTCTACATTGTTTACTTGACAAATTTGATGTTAAATTTGTTGCTATTTATGAATAAAAAAATTTGAATGAATATTCTATTAATAATTTGATTGGCTCACTCATTGCA
>NW_021445547.1:0-202 GCF_001605985.2 Dendrobium catenatum
GGCGCGATCGCTCGGATCACGCCGGAGAAGGTTCACAGCTTCGGGTAAAGGCGGAGGTTGTAGATGTAATCTCAGCCGTTGATTTCGATCAACGTCTCAGATTAGATCCCGCGGTCCTGGAGCGTGTTTAATCCTAGCCATTCGATCCGCCATCCGACGGCTATAGTTAATCCGGCCGTTAACAGTTAGCGCCAATCATTGT
>NW_021445548.1:0-318 GCF_001605985.2 Dendrobium catenatum
GACCAAAAAGTTGACTTTCTAATCTAAGCCAATTTCTGAAATCCTGATATTTTTAATAAATACTATACCCTAATTGGAGTCTAATGCAAGTGAGTTTACCTAATTTGGAGTTTTCTACAATTAGTTATGGATTTCTAAAGATTGGGTATTTATAGGAATTTTTTAAATTTCCTAATAAATGGCCTTTTTTACTGTTTTGCTCTAAACAAGCTCCAAACTGATTGGAATCACCCCCAAAGGTCAGGAATGACCTAAGATGGTGTTCCCAAGTGTTTGGAGGAGATTTTGAATTTTTAATAATTTTTAATGAGTTATTAG
>NW_021445549.1:0-334 GCF_001605985.2 Dendrobium catenatum
TCTAATCAGCGCAGTTGATTGGAATCAATGGTCAGGATTTCATCTTCAACCTTCTGTGTGAACCTGAGACCATGAAGCTTCTCCGACGTGATCCAGCGATCTCGCCGGTGAACTTCGATGAAATTTCACAGAGAGGATCAAGGGAGAGGGAACTTTCAATCCAATGGTTAAGATTTGCTGGGGTGAAAGTTCCCTTCACACTTGACGAGGCTACCTAGCTAGGGAGCTCAGGATTGAGAGATTACCGCAGAGAAGGCCTCAAGAGATGAGCCTCTCTATCTGGAAGCTTCAGGGGATGAAGGCGAGTATATCTCCTTTAGTTATCGGGATCAGA
>NW_021445550.1:0-2091 GCF_001605985.2 Dendrobium catenatum
TAGTTATCTGTCAGATCAGATTTTAAAGCCCTTGATCAAACTAAGTGTTTTCTTCAAAGATTTATGCTCTTCTAAATTAAATATATAGAACTTGATTCTTATGGAGCAGCAAATTCCTTTTATTTTGTGTCAACTTGAGAAAATATTTCCTCCAGAATTTTTTGACTCTATGGAGCATCTACCTGTTCATTTACCATATGAGGCTATGATTGGTGGACCTGTTCAGTATAGTTGGATATATATCCTTTTGAGAGATTTTAAATAAACTTAAGAAGACCACTAAGAATAAAGTACGACCCGAAGGCTCTATCTGTAAAGCATATTAGATATGTAGGAATTAAATTATCTGTCAGATTGGTTTCCTTAAGAATTCCAATAAATTGATTAAAATATTCACGAGCAACATTATATTCTGCCTTGATGCTTAACATCTTCACAGCAACAGATAACTCTGAGTGAGTGGTGTACCCTTTCCAGATTGGTTGCTGAGCAGCATGCAATAAATCATAAAAATTTTGTGCCTCCGTATTCGATAACTCTTATGTATTTTGTTCAATTTATATTCCAGTTGCATCATGAACTAATTTCTTAAGATTTGGTCGGATATTTTCAGCCTCATATATATTACTACTTGTAGAAGGACTGTATTGATAATCAAATTGTGGCTCGTACTCACCTTGAGAAGTCCAATACCAATACCATGACATGAATACTCTGCGATACAGATCAACAGTTACATCATCTGGTGTTAGGTGAACTAAATTTTTGTGTTTAGAACATGAACATCAAAACTTTCCTTCTGATATAAAGCTGGGTAGTTGTTTCACTTGCTGAATGAAAATGTTCACCCCATTAATGAATTCATATGTTAATGTCTTTCGACCTTGAGATAATCGATTATACATCCAACTTCTTTGATTTCTAATATCCATAACCTACATATAAGAGCAAATAAGTAATGGATTATCGCGCTTAAGTAGATCTAAACTGATTATATAGAGATGTAAAAAGATAGGGTGCTTGTAGAAAATTATGATCAATTTGTATCCTATCTCAAAGGGTGAAGCCACTCATCCAGAGTTATCTTAGGTCTACTTATACCGTTCTTAACATAAGCCAAATCTAATACATCTCATCGAGTCATCTGAAGACTGATGTTTTATATGACCAAACCATCTAAGGCGACTCTCTTTAAAATTATCTACCATTGGAGCTACTCCAATCTTTTCACATATATACTCATTTTGCATTGTCTCTAAGAGTAAAGACACTCATCCACATGAGCATCCTCATCTCTGCAATACTTTACTTAATTTTATGCTTTTTTTAATTAGCCAACATTCTACTCCATAAAATATTATAGGTCTAACCATTAACTTATACAATTTTCCCTTAAGTTTGAGGGATACTTTTCTATCACATAATAGGCCTGAAGCATTCCTCCACTTTAACTATACATATTAAATTCTACTAATAAAATCTCAATATATTTTACCCTTACTTTGAACAATAGAACCGAGATATCTAAAACGTGCACTCATTTTAATGACTTTATCACTCAAAGTCACAATCCCACCACTAAATCTATTATTACTAAAATTAAACTTTATATATTTGATTTTAGATCTACTCAAACAAAAACTCTTAGACTTTAAGATTTACTTCCCTAATTCAAGTTTTTCGTGTACTCCCTCTCTAGTCTTTTCAACAAGAAGAATATCATAAGCAAAAAGCTAGCATATATTAGGGCACATCCTCTTGCAAATTTCTCATAAGAACATCCATTACTAAAACAAAAAAAGATATGGGCTATGATCCTTGATGTAATCCAACTGAAATAAAAAAATATTTGGTCAAAGCACATGCATTGTGTGTAAACACGACAATGTAGATCCTCCTTACTCTCTCTATATATGTGTCCATCAAAACTCTCAAAAAATGTGTAACTTCCATAATAGACTAACTCAGCATGAATCCAAACAAATTAAATGAAAAAAAACCATACAATGAACGGGTAATCGATGGGAGGCGGACGACGAAAACTTGCGGTCGGAACTGGACCTCTCGCCAGCGAGGAATGCTATGACCGTC
>NW_021445551.1:0-404 GCF_001605985.2 Dendrobium catenatum
TTCTTTTCTTATTATTGCTTCCGCATTATTTTCTTCCACACTTTGATTTCTGTGGTGATTTTGGATTGAGTTCTATCTTTGGTTTTAAAGTTATCTAATTCACCTCTCTCTTTGTTAGCCTTGGGCCAGTTCTATAGAGCTTACCATCCCTAATGAACTTTCTAGTGCCATCAGAGCACTTTCAAAAAAAAAGTTAATTATTTCTTCCTCTATTTCTTTTTAAATGAGACATGATCTAAATTAGCCCAAAAGGTTCTTTAAGTCTATTATTTTTTTCTTAAGATTAATTTTGTGCATAGTCGTTTTCATTAATGGTTTAGCATTCAAATTGGAGTAATCAAACTTTTTATGACCTGGATTTTTTTTCTAAAACATATGAGTTTAATAGAAAAATTATTCATCTT
>NW_021445552.1:0-291 GCF_001605985.2 Dendrobium catenatum
GAAAACTTTAAAACCAAAAACACAAACCAAATCACCAGAATCAAAGTGTGGAAGAAAAATAAATACGGAAGCGATAATAAGAAAAGAACACATCGGTTTTATAGTGATTCGGTCAAACCTTGACCTACATTCACTCCTTGAAGGCACCCTCCAAGTATTACACTAAAATGTGACTCTCCTTTAGTCCTGACAGCTAGGCGAAGAAGCCCTTATAAAATCACTTCCACTTTCCCCAGTGCAGCGGAGTCGCTAGGTCTTTTGACACCAAGGAGATCTTCTTCTTTGGTGAAC
>NW_021445553.1:0-308 GCF_001605985.2 Dendrobium catenatum
TGGATGTGATGTGTGATGCCGATGATATCATTGACCTTTGTAGAGTTGAGGGTCATAAGCTGTTAGCTGATCAAAATCCTGAATCAAATATATCTCCTGTATGCTGCAATTTCTCATCTTTCTTCTCCTGCATCACTAGCCTTCCTCTGCTTCATAAGATTGGAAACGAAATTAAAGAAATCAACAAGAGGATCAAACGGATACATAAAAATAGAAAGCAGTTTAATCTAGAGAGTCTCACAGAATCAGAAACCCAAGTTCCAGAAGATTATCGTCTAACTTCTTCCATGGCTAGTCCTTTAGATGTG
>NW_021445554.1:0-396 GCF_001605985.2 Dendrobium catenatum
GTATGCATACTAGTAATGCAATCCTGGAAGAGAAACAGTACGCAAGCAAAGAAAAACAAAGATTTCTCGATGGAATAGTGTTCTAACATTGATAACTGTAAAGAAGCTCCCCTCTCTACCTCGTCTACTAGTATATATATTTTTTGTCTGTAATATTTTTAATATTGCTATTACTGACATAACAAGCAAAAAGTAATACTAGCATGGTAATAATAGAAATGGTACTAATGTAGTGGAATGTGAAGTAGTGGTAAATGCCCTGCTCCTTAATTAGTCCTTCCTCTTAACATGCTCAGCATCAATCCTCCCCAGCATCTGAAGAGCTTGACGCCGATGAGCTGATTGCAATAGGTGAGTCTTTTAAAGGGTAAAAGGCCCAAATATCAGTTACATTGA
>NW_021445555.1:0-272 GCF_001605985.2 Dendrobium catenatum
ACGCTAAGTCTCTTTTTGACTATGATTCACAGCTCAACACTCAGCGCTCGCTACAGGGGCGGAACCAGGTTCAATTTTGAGGGGGGGAAGCAAATACAACATAAAAATAATTAAATATTTAAAAAATTATATTATATGTCTATATGTTGCAAAAAAAATAAACAAGAAAAATAAAGAAAATAAAATTGTAATTAAACTATCATGAAAAGCATCAAAGAGAATATTAAAACTAAATGTGAAGAAATATATAGATATTTTAGGACAAGTTATAA
>NW_021445556.1:0-439 GCF_001605985.2 Dendrobium catenatum
CAATAACACGCTCGCCGGGGCCCATGCGGGTTTGGGAGCATTTTATAATTAAACCCTGTTGACTCCTTTCATCTACTTAGAAGGATCGGGTTTAAATTTAATAACCCGCGCAGCATCCCTATACGTCACGTGTGTGCCAATAACACGCTCGCCGGGGCCCTTGCAGGTTGATAATTTCATTGATTTGGACATACCCCATTGTAGTACCTATGTGTATACAAACTATAGTGCAGGTGCAGGGGTACTTTGAAATATTTATAGACGCATTCTGTCTGCTTGTACAAATGTTGCAGATCCGGTGGCGTGGCGTAGTAGCTTCTTGATCAGTTATTTATTGCTTTATACAGGCAGACTGTCGTGCACTATTTGTTGATTTTTGTAAGTGAATCGTAGTGCACTAACTAATCTCCTGCCTTACATTTGTTGTGTAGTCATTTGG
>NW_021445557.1:0-1143 GCF_001605985.2 Dendrobium catenatum
CTGTGTGTGAGCTAGTTATATGTACAACGCTAAGACGCAGAATTAAATCTCTATCGCCGCGTATTTTCTAGTCCGCAACAATCGTCATCCCATCATCGTTGCCTAACTACAATTGTTAAAAATTTTCGTATGACTAATATCATCAAATCATTGTATCTCTCGCATTCTTTTACACATTTACATAAATACAAACTTGAAAATTTGCCTTCTCCAATTGAGAGAGAGCAAACATCTGTAATATATCTTTTATTTTATAAAATTTTGTGATTAATGTTTTTTTAAGTCGGTAAATAGGAGGCATTTTTTGCTATTTGCTATTAAAGTTATTTTTTTAGGACTTTAAAGCTCCCCTATGAGAATTTTCTCACATTTTTTACACATTCTTCTCAAGAACTTATTACAGTCATGACGAAAATCTAATAAAATGATAGAAAGAGTGAGAAATTAAGAAATAATACTAATAGAAATTAAGATATTTTAAACATTTTTAATAATTGCAGACTTAAAATTTTGAATTATCAAAAAGTGAGAATTGCTTCCTTTTATTGAGTATGGAGAAGTTATTGATTTGACATTGATATAAAATTGTTGAATATCATGTGTATACTCTATATAATTTCTTGATAGGATTGCATTGTCATGAATTTTGATAGTATTCACAGATGCTTCATTTTTACTAATCTATATGATTTATTTTTTGATCGAATAGCATTGTCACGATATATGATTTAATAATGATTATTTGTTGTTTTATTGTTTCGACATCCGCAATAGTTTATAAATTTCACCGTTTTTGTACTGCACCATTTTTCCAATCTTCGTAACGTACTGATTTATAGGCCTTACAATTATTGCATATATTTTACTGTTTCTACACAAATCTATGATCATATTGACTGCTATTGTTATAAATTGATTGAAGACATGCATATTATTTCTTTGTCGTACTTGAGTTCAATTATAAAATTTAGTGATCTGCTAGATTTTTTAACTCATTATACATGATTTAAATGATTTCAGATCAAGGAAGATGATCGAGATTATGAGACTAATCAATTCCCGAATTTATCAGATTTTATTATTATGTATTTCTTATTATGCCAGCGCATAATAAGTTGCATATAGTTAGAAAAAATATTATAA
>NW_021445558.1:0-7796 GCF_001605985.2 Dendrobium catenatum
CACTTGGTTTGCTAAAAAAATATAAAAATACAATATAATATATTTAAAATTATTTAATAGATAAAAAAATTATTTATTTTAAAATTATTTCTCATCAAACTAAATCCTAATATTTCTAATATAGAGTGATTGTTGAAAATTTTTATGATGATATAGTGAATTTTTTTTGTTTTTATATTTCACAGAGTTTTAGTATAAAAGAATGTCATGAAAGACAAAAAATTTTAGAGAAAATTTTGAAAAAGAAAAAATCATGAGCTCTGATACATATGAAATAAATGTAAATAATATTACAAAATTTTTCTCCTACTCTTAATTGGAGAAAATGAGATTTTGATATACGGAACACCAACTTACCCTCATATTTTTGTGGAATATAATACTAGATAAGTAATGAAGGGTGATGTCTACACTCAAGAGTTATGATAGTTAGTGTTCAAATGATAACATTCAGGTCACAGCAATTGAGTAATGACGATTGAGTGATGGTGGTGGATAATGGTGTTTGAGCCTGACTCAAAATTGGCTACGCAAGCATCCAGTCAATATGAACCGGATCCGATAACTTGTTTTGATTTAAAAAATTTATACTTTACTAACCATATATTTTAAATTAATTGATTAAAAAAAGAAGATAATACCAACAAATAAAAGCATTTAAGGGGAAAAAATATTAAATGAGTCAAATTATGATAAAAATGAGATGAAGGGTAAATTTGAACCCGACAAATTTATTAAATTGGTTGGATTTTATATCAGAACAGACTGGTTTATTAAACAGGTTATCCCAAATCCGATTTTTAGGGTTGAGTCTGAATGGAGATGGCACGTAATGTCTTTTATTGACACCCCTATATCATGATGATTTTTACGCTAATGAAGATTTTTTTTTTTATGTTGTTACACTCTTATTTTTGAAATGTTTATCTTGATCCAATACAAATACTGGCTCGAACTAAATAGTTGCTTCTTAGTAGGCCCAGATGATGAAAGAGTAGAAGCTGTAAGTCTCCAACACCACCATTTTTAAGATTAGACGTTTTAAAACTAAAAAGGATGAGAGCATCAATAATGCTATTCGAGGGACAAATGGTAACTATAAGATTTCTTAGTTGCCTATACGCAACAAAGCATTTGAACAGGTGGCATCTCCACCATACTTTCTCAGAAACAATAAAATTTTTCAAAAGAACGAAGACATAAAACTGACGAAATCTAATTATTTTCTCACACATTCTTTTACATGCAATCATATAGAACGTTGTCATCATCATGAGAGTGAAAGGATATGACACTAGGTAAGGTTTCGTTTTGAACGATTTTCTTAGTACTTAAAGCGAAAATTTTTGTACTAAAAAGCTATTTTTAGAAACAGCAAGAAAACTATCCTAAACGACTCTTAAGGCCTCATTTGGGATGGCTTTTTTACTGCTTCTTAAAAAAAATTTTAGCACAAAAAATTAAAAAAAAGTTGTACTAGAACACTGTTTTAAGAAGCAGTAAGAAAGCCGCTTCAAACGAGGCCTAAATGTTTTATGACAAAGCAGCTGAAAGGATCAAGAGCCTGTTTGGGTTAATTTTTTTACTATTTTATTTTCAGTATCAATCATAATTTTACTTGGATGCTACTTTCTTGATATTTTCTGGTTGTTTTTCAAAATTTTCTATAGTGAAAATTTATTTTTTATGTCGAGAGTAGCTAAGGCCTCACTTGATATAGGTTCCAACTTTTTAGGTTTTATTTGGGATAGATTTCTTATTGCTTTATTTTTCAAATATCACAGATTCAATTTAACCACTTTTTTTTTTGCTACTTTAAAAAAAGTTTTGTACTCAAAAGTTGCCTTCCACAACAACTTCAAAATATTACTTTATCTACAATAGCTTTAAGAAGCAATAAGAAAGACATTCCAAACAAAGCCTTAATACAAAAATTTATTATACTAAAAAATTGCTTTAGAAAACAAGTCATCTCAAATAAAGTCTAAATTATTATTCTCATAACAACTTCACAATCAATTTTAAAAAATACTATTACCATCCCAAACATATCCTAAATCACAAAATAATAAATTATGATGTGGTGATTATGCTTGAATGCAATTTGGTATATTTATGTAATTCTTCATTAGTGTACAAGAACGATAAAAAAATTATTAGTGCATAATAATAAACATATTTGTAAAATAGAAAATAATGACGTGGATGCTCTAATGTAACTGTACACTGCTCTATATATACTTCACTACCGTGAATAATAAAGTTAAGCTTTACATTTTGTTAATTCTGTCTCCTCCCTTTTCTCTCTCTGCTTCTTCTTGAAATCTAGCTTAGGTTTCTTCATGGTATCAGACGGCGAAAGATCCTGATCTCTTTCGCAATGTCGATTTCCGCTACCTCCAATCCTCGCGATCCTCTGAAAAATGATGGATTAAACGAAGCGATTCTATCCCCTACTCTGAAATTTGTTGTGGCTCATCTCAAATCGATTGTCTCGATTCAGCTTTCCGGAGACAACTACTCAATCTGGCGTGCTCAAATCATCAAGATATTCAAGGCAAACAAATTTGATAAGTTTCTTGAACCGCCATCTACCCAATCTACCGATACTACGTCCTCTGAGCGAAGTTCGTCAGAGAATGAGTCGGCTCAGCTCACGACTCTGATCGACCAAAACCTGTCTGCGGCGATATGCTCAACAATTTCAACGTCGATCTTACCGTATGTGGTGCATCTGCAATCAACATCTGAAATCTGGTCAACTCTTGAATCAAGATTTCAGTCGTCCAATCGTTCTAAAGTGATTCAACTAAAGAACGCTCTTCATCATATCTCGCTCAAGAATCAGACGGTGACGCAATACTTATCAGAAATCAAGATTTAAGTTGATCAAATCGCTGCGTCTGGTTCGGCTGTTGACACGGAAGATGTGATCCTGTACATTCTTAACGGATTACCTCCATCTTATCAGTCTTTCAAGACGGCCATACGCACAATGCTCACTCCGATCACACTAGATCAGCTATATGCGTTACTTCTGAGTGAAGAGGTGAACATTGCCTCTGATCTTCTTCGCCAATCACCTGATCCAAACACTGCATTATTTTCTGCTCGTGGTCGAGGTAAGCGTGGTCGTGGTAGAAACATTCAATCGGCATCATCTGCAACTAGAAACTCTACCACATCAACGATTGTCTGCCAAATTTGCTCAAAGAAAGGTCATACTGCTAGTAGTTGCTGGCATCGTATGGATCACAACTATACTTCTCAACAACAGACGAATCAGCCCACGACGCTAGCTGCGAACTCGGATAACACATATCACAACTGGTATTTGGATTCCGGAGCGACCTCGCATCTGACTCACTCGCTTGACAACTTAACCGTATCATCTCCGTATAATGGCACTGAGACTATCACCATAGGTGACGGGAGGTCGGTAAATATAGCCAATTCAGGTGCTGGTATCTTACCGACCCCCTCTCGTAAGTTAGATCTTTTAAAGATCTTTCATACTCCTTCGCTTGCTTATAATCTGATTTCAATTTCGCAACTTACTCGTGATAACAATATTTCTATCACTTTTGATACTAATGGTTTTGTTCTTAAGGACATGAAGACTCATCAAGTGTTGCTTCAAGGACCATGTAAAAATGGCCTCAACCCGATTCAAATATCGTCTGGCGATTTCAGGAATTCCGCTTTCTCTGCATCTTCTGCTCGTGCTATTTCCTGGCATGATAGGCTAGGACATCCTAATAACAGAACTATCTCTACCATCGCTAAGAACAATCCGCATTTAAACATTAGTTCGCTGTCTTTTTCATGTTTTTCTTGTAAACAATCAAAAGGACACAAATTATGTTTTGATAGATCTGTTAATCATCGTAAGTTGTCCTGTCTCTTATTCATTCAAACGTTTGGGGACCTGCTCCCGTACCGTCTGTACAAGGATTTAGATACTATGTTTTGTTCGTAGATGATTACTCAAGATTTTCTTGGATATTTCCTATGAGAAATAAATCTGAAGTGTATGAGATTTTTCTGCATTTTAAATCTTTTGTTGAAAAATATACTACTAAAGAAATTCAAGTTTTCAGGACTGATTGTGGATCGGAATTTATAAATCACAATTTTGCTCGACTTCTGAATAGCCATGGAATTCAGCATCAGGTGTCATGTCCATATACTCCTGAACAAAATGGGGTTGCCGAGCGAAAGCATCGGCACATAATCGAGACAACAAGAACTTTGCTCAAAGCGGCGTCTGTTCCGTTTGTGCACTGGTCGGATGCGGTTCTTACCGCTACTTACCTTATCAATCGAATGTCGTCCCCTACTACTGTGAGATATCGTTCCCTTATTGTTCCTCTCTGAATTGGATTTTCCTCCCAGGATCGTCCAGGACGATGTTGAGATCGTCCAGGCCGATCAGTGCATTGAAAACAGCTGATTTCTGGAGTGTTTTCTGGAATGATTTCTGGACTGGATCGTCCAGGACGATTTTGGATCGTCCTGGGACGATCAGTGTATGGAAAAATCCCGAGAGCAAGGTGTTTATAGATATGAATATGAATATTGATATGATTGTTCTAGATTGCTTTAATATTGATTGTTGAATTGATTATTAAATTGAATATTGATTGACTATTGATACTGGAATACAAGTGGAACCTGGTTGAACGTTGGTTGGAGATTGATTGACCTGTACAGGATGGTGGGCCGACGGGCTTTCCTTTAAATATGGATTCTACAACAGCAATATAGATGGGAGTCATAAGGGGTTTTATAGATATGCCGACGGGCAATAGAGTGACGACTCTTTTTATAGAAACCAACTTATGGATATCTACAACAACAATATGGATTCTACAACAGCAACATAGCCAGTTGTTTGTACTTGTTCAGTATTATTGTATTGAAGTGCATGTGTACCGTATTGACATATGGATTTACTGGTTTATTGATTTGATACGGATTTATAGATTTATTGCTTTATCGATTTCTGCTTTATTGATTTGATCGGATTTATTGTATCGTACGATTTCATTGATTTCATCGATTGATTGCCGAGCATTGATACTACTGAGCATTGCTATGGATATGGATGGATATGGATGGATATAGATATCGTATTGATTCATTGATGCTATGGATATGGATATTATAGATTTATTGATACTTCTTATAGACTCATTGATACTATTGCTTCTGCACCATATTAGCCTACTGCATTTGATTCATTGCTAGTATAGATTGAGCTTTATTGTGCTGCTTTTCTAATCGATTTCATTGACTTGATTTGATCGATTGATTCGATACGATTGATTTGACTGATCGACGGATTTCTTCGAGATTGACGAGTATTGATTGATTGAGCTAGATTTATCGATTTGCCTGCTGCTGCATTGACTGGTTTCATTGACTATGGATTTCCGTATTGTATAGACTCATTGACCATTAACTGAGATGGATTTGATTGACTGATATTCATATTGATAGCGTCGTCGTGCTTTGATTTCAATTGTAGGCTTTGGTGACCTACTGGGCTATTTAAGCTCATTATATGTGGTTGATAATTTCAAGTCCAAGCAAGGCAACTGGAATGGAGTTCGATCAGAATGTCAGACGAATCCTTTCACTATGGATGCCTGGGGTGTCACAACTACATCCAATCTCACGCCTTATGAACTGTTTCATCAAAATAAACCTGATTATAATCATCTCAGAACATTTGGGTGCGCATGTTTTCCGCTATACCCACCTCATTCTCATCATAAACTGCATACTAAATCTCCTGTATGCGTATTTATGGGTTATTCGGATAAGCATAAAGGATACAAATGTTTAGATACTTCTAACAATAAGATTATAATCTCTCGTAACATTACTTTTGATGAAACTATGTTCCCGTTTAATTTAACCTCCTCACAACAGCCTCCTCAAACTTCTGAAATCCCACCGGCTCTTCTTATACCCACATCCCAATTATATACTACTTCCTCCAAGGACACATCCAGACGGTTACCTGTTCCTCAACCTATTGTCGATCCACCTAGTTTTCCATCTGACAATATGGATGTTTCTGAACAGCAGCAGACCGTAGACTGCAAACCTCCTCCAAAGCGCCATCCTATGATTACCAGGAATCAAAAAGGAACGTTGAAATCGGTAAACAAGTTAAATCTCATTCATGATACTTCTGTGTCCTCTAAATACTCTGTTCCATCCAATTATGCAGAGGCAGCTAAACACAGAGAATGGAGAGAAGACATGGCATATGAATTTCTAGCCTTACAACAACAGGGAACCTGGAAGCTAACTACGCAACCGCAAGGCGCTCAAGTGATAGGGTGTAAATGGACCTACCGAATCAAATATCACTCAGACGGCTCTATTGCCAAGTACAAAGCTAGGCTTGTCGCTCTTGGAAATCATCAAGAGTTTGGACTGGATTACAATGAAATTTTCAGTCCGTAGCCAAACTACCAACGATTCGGGTTATGATCACAATAGCGCTGCACAACGACTGGGAAATTCAACAATTGGACGTCGCAAACGCATTCCTCCATGGCAACCTGTCAGAAACAGTCTACATGACCCAACCGAGAGGATTTGTTGATGAAATGAATCCTACACATGTTTGTCATCTTCAAAAGGCTATTTACGGTCTCAAACAAGCTCCGAGACAGTGGTACAACACATTCACGGAGTATCTCATCTCCATTGGGTTCCAACATAGCAGTGCAGATCCTTCGTTACTTATCTTGCATAAATCTAACATTCATATTATTCTATTAATTTACGTTGACGATATTTTAATAACTGGTAACATTTCTGCATAAGTTAACTTGGTTATTCAAAAATTAACTAGCCGGTTCTCCATGAAGCAACTAGGCACTGTCAACGATTTCCTGGGAATTCAAATACATAGAAATTCTCAAGAATACTTCCTATCTCAAAAGCTGTATGCGTTGTCTCTATTACAACAAACTCATATGGAAAATTGCAAGGCTTTGGCAAACCCGACCTGTACTAAAATGCCTGTTGTTATTCCGCCGGATCAATATCTGTCAGATCCAAACCTGTATCGGAAAATTACGGGATCACTGCGGTACTTAACTATTACGAGGCCTGATATAGCATTCAGCGTAAATCTGTTATCTCAGCATATGCAGAATCCTCAAGCCCAACACGTCTACCTTCTCAAACGATTGTTACGATACATCAAAGGTACTATAGATTATGGTATACCAATTACAAAATCTAAACTTGTGCTTAAATCTTTTTCAGATGCTGACTGGGCTGGAGATCCTGACACTCGCAACTACTTCCGGCTACTGTTCATTCTTAGGGAACACTTTAATTTCTTGGACGGTGAAGAAACAACAGACGGTTGCCCGGTCTTCCACAGAATCAGAATATAGAGCATTGGCGGCATTAACATCGGGCATCATCTGGCTTAGAAGGCTTTTAGCTGATTTCGGTGTTCCACAACAGCATCCGACGGACATGTTTTGTGACAACAATTCGGCAATTGCACTCGCCAACAACCCGGTGTTTCACGCTAGAACGAAACACATAGAGATTGACCAAAAGTTCATTAGAGATCACATTCAAAACAATAATGTGCGTCTCCTTCCTATCAGCACAATCGACCAAATAGCTGATATATTCACTAAGGCGTTATCAACTCCAAGATTTGTAAACCTTCGTAACAAACTGCGGGTTATTCCAGACCCAATAGTTTGCGGGGGAGTATTAGTGCATAATAATAAACATATTTGTAAAATAGA
>NW_021445559.1:0-275 GCF_001605985.2 Dendrobium catenatum
GCTTTAGACTTGAGCTATGGGAATTGCGCTTCCCAATACTGATTTTACTGAAATTGGTAGATTTAAAGTCATCCTTCGTGGTTGTAGATTTTGGAGCCTACGAGCATTCAATGGTTGTTCGAGACTCATCCTTCTACTGGAACTTTGATTCTCCAATCATTTAGGAGAATTGTGTAGACTACGATCACTTGAACTGGTCGAGTCAAATCTGCCTTCGTACTTCCTACAGTCGTTACTGACGGGTTGACGAAGTGGGGGTTCCGTTACTACGGCCT
>NW_021445560.1:0-225 GCF_001605985.2 Dendrobium catenatum
CAAAGCTTGTTGGTAGGAGGGAAGATGAACTCTTATGTAGAGTACTCAAAGGAGGAAGACATACGAAAAAAATTGAGTTAAAATTATGTTATCAAAATTTTGGTTGTAATATGTCTTTATTTAAAAATAAATGGGGAATATAAATAATTGATATTATATTTATCTTAAAATAGACTTAAAAAGTTTTAGACTATCTTAATAACTTTTTGGTTAGGAGATGCGGAT
>NW_021445561.1:0-868 GCF_001605985.2 Dendrobium catenatum
CGCGCTAGCATGAGCCTTTGGGCTAATTTTATGAATGTTAAGTATTATGGGAATAAGCATCCCACCATGCGTTGTTTTTCTAAAGGGAACTCAAAAGTTCGGCAGCGCCTTTGCAAAGTTAAATGGTTGGTTGAGCCATTTATCGGTTGGGGTTTGGGTAGTGATAATATTTTCTTTTGGCAGGATTGTTGGTTGGATGGCTACTCCCTTGATTATATGCTTAATACTTATTCCAATGTTTCTGTGAAGGTTAATTATTTTTTCATGAATAATGTTGGGATATTGAGAAACTCTCTAATCTGCAGCCTAATTTCTTGATTCAGCAAATTTTATAGATCCCTTTAAATTTGCACTCTCCTGATGTTCAGATTTGTGCGTTCAATAGAGACGGTAAATTTTTTTTAATGGGTGCCATGCATTCCTTTAGAACTGCAAAAGAAGCGTCTAATAATTACAAAATGCTTTTGCATCATAGTATTCCTTCTATGGTTTCTATTTTTGTTTGGTGAATTCTTTATAATTTTATTCTCGATGATGACAATTTGATTAAATGTGGTTTCATTATGCCTTCTAAATATCAATGTTGCTTTCACTTGGATAATATGCACCATGTGTTTGTTTCTGGCCCTTGTGTTGTTAAGGACTTGACTTATTTTGAGAATATTTTCCATTTAAATTGTTTAAATGCTAAGGCCTCTATTTATGTTGTTTTAAATTGCTAGTTTGTTAATTCCAAAGGTCATATAAGGGATGTTATCCCTTCTCTTATCCTTTGGTTCTTATGGTTGGATAGAAATAATTCCCGGTATAACGGTGTGCCTATGAATCATCTTAGGAACCTCTTTGTCGCCAAGTTAATTTCTACCAA
>NW_021445562.1:0-494 GCF_001605985.2 Dendrobium catenatum
GATGCCCTTCCTTTGACCCAAGGTTAGGTATTCCCTATTTTGGTTTCTCTAGTTCCCTTGTCTAATAGGTGTAAGCCTTTTATTAGAATCCTGTAGACCTAAGGTTAAAAGATCCCCTCACTTACACTCTTAAGATTCTACTTCAATTCGGTCAATGCCAATGTGTGCAGCAGAAGTTCCTTTTACCACACACATTGGGGGTCCATTTGTTGACCTCATTTTTGATATGAGGTCACTAAGGCCTTTCCAAACTACAGATTAATTCTAAATCCTAGGATCCATTCTAGACCTTAAGATCCTTTCCTAGAGCCAGACCATAAGATCCTTTCCTATAGCCAGACCTTAGGATCCACTCTAAATCTTAAGATCCTTTCCTAGAGCAAGACCTTAGGATCCACTCTAGACCTTAGGGCCTACTCTAGAGCTTAGGATTCTCCAGATCCTAGATCTTAGAATCCCTCTAGATCCTAGGACCATTCCAGACTCAAATCAAT
>NW_021445563.1:0-369 GCF_001605985.2 Dendrobium catenatum
TCGGATTAGATCCCGCGGTCCCGGAGCGTGTTTAATCTCAGCCGTTTGATCCGCCATCCGACGGTTGTGGTTAATCTGGCCGTTAACAGTTAGCGCCAATCATTGTCTGGCGAATCAGCGCGCGCCGCGTGGGTAACGGTCGCTGACTGTGTAATTGCCAGATTAACTAAATCCAAAAATTCAAGGGAACTTCAAAATTTCATAACTCCCTGCACACTTATCCAAATTAGGTGTTCTTAGGCTCATTGGAAAGGTCTCAGGGAGCACTACAAAAGCCCTATTTTTCCAGACCATGGTTAGGTCAATTTTAGGTTTAATTTCATTTTGAGCACTTTATGAATTTCTTTAATTACTTTTTAAATACATGTC
>NW_021445564.1:0-332 GCF_001605985.2 Dendrobium catenatum
TTGGCATATTACTATCATTAAAAAATAACTCAACCATCTCTATAAAATCATTGCTCAACCACCTCCATCAAGCCACTACCCAAGCATCAGATATAAATCATTAATCTACCACTTTCATCATACCACCATATAGCTACTTCAATTAGAACACTACATAATCACCATTGCTAAACCACCATCTAACTGCCACCATTAAACTGATGCTTGGGTGCCAACTATGAATGTCATATTATCTTCATTCATTCAACCACCCCTTGATTGTGATGTTTGTTATTATAAAGCTTGGTAAGATCTTGATATACCTTCATATGTTTTAATTTTGTAATTAGTAG
>NW_021445565.1:0-216 GCF_001605985.2 Dendrobium catenatum
ATCTCTTATTAAACTCATTTCGAATTCACTACTCATTATTTTAGAAAAATCACCACAAAAATTTTTATTTGTATATGCAAAGATGATATCATCAACATAAATTTGTATAATGAGTATATCCTCTCCCAATTTCTTCAAAAAAGAGAGTTGTATCTACACTCACTTTTTCAAAAGATATCTCAAGTAAGAAGGTGCTCAATCTCTCATACCAAGCCC
>NW_021445566.1:0-251 GCF_001605985.2 Dendrobium catenatum
GGATTTGCAAACTTAACAGATAAGTTCTGATTGAGGGCAAATTATTGGGTCAAGTGACCGGAGGCGAAAAATAAGTTCGGACATCCAATAAAAATTTGTTGCGTCACCTTGCGCTTTAGTTGCGCTTTTTGACTTGCGCTTTAGTTGCGCTTTGGTTGCGCTTTAGTTGCGCTTTTTGACTTGCGCTTTAGTTGTGCTTTAGTTGCGCTTTACATGCGCTTTAGTTGTGCTTTAGTTGCGCTTTACTTGCG
>NW_021445567.1:0-228 GCF_001605985.2 Dendrobium catenatum
TGGGATCTTGATCGGGTCCATCATCCATTCCCCCACCTTCCGCTTTAAGTGTGAGATGGTGCAATTTCAAGTTTTAAATATCAAACCCTTCAAAGTCCCAAACATCCAAACCCGTCAAATTTTTCAAATTTCCAAATCCAATGCCCTTTTGCTGCTACTATATGCCAGATAACACGTATCTCTACGTATATGATTGATGACTAGCCTTAATCGAAAGTTCTCTCTCGT
>NW_021445568.1:0-274 GCF_001605985.2 Dendrobium catenatum
GTCGGATCGTCAGACCGCGCGGCAAAGAATAAGTGCACATGGCAACATATTATAGGCTACCTTATGTATATATACGTCAGGTAACCTGACGAAATAATTTTTCCAAAACGTGAAGCATTTTGAAAAATGCAACTAATCATACGGGTCCCACAACTTGTAGCTTAATTTATTAAGGAAAAAAATTTACATCAGATTATTGTAATATAATATATATCATATCAAAAAATAAATAGATAAATATAAAGGATAAGACCTCAAAAATTATATCCATTAC
>NW_021445569.1:0-230 GCF_001605985.2 Dendrobium catenatum
AAAATGAAAAACCTACCTCCTATTTTTTTATTGATTTCTTATGTTATTTGTGGTTGACTTCTTTAAAAATAGTTAAAGGGAGGGAACTTATGAATTTTTATCTTTATATCTTTTCTTCAAAACTATTATTTTACTTTTGATTCAAAATCTCCATCATATTACAAATTAAATTCTGAAATTTAATTTTTCTTCATCTCCATATATTTTGTCTATCGCATAGGGATCCTTTA
>NW_021445570.1:0-549 GCF_001605985.2 Dendrobium catenatum
GAAAAGTAAACACCGGCCTATCCTAAAACTAGAGTTGGTTGTCCTATCAAACCATCTAAAGTGTGTGATATAGGCCGTGTGGTTTTGATATGTCCTAAGAAGGGCAAATTGTTAAAATTGTTCGAAGTTCTGGTTGGTTGAAAGGCTCAGGGAAAGATTCAAATTTGAGTTCAAGTATTAATGATTTACGATTGATTTTAAGATTTATTTTAATGATTTTTGGAGTTTTACAGTGATTTTTGAGTTTTGGGAATTTTCTGGATTATTGTAATCATTTAATCGAGGGGTCAAAAATTGACTTTTCAATTATGAGTGTTTTCTAGAAAGTTAATATTTTCTTAAAATACTAGACCTTAATAAGATCAATTAGAAGGTAAGTACACTGAAATTGGATTTTTCTACAATTAGTTATGAAGGTTTGAAGTTTTGAACTAATTTTCACTTATATTTGACCAAAAAGTTGATTTTTTGACTTTGACTGATTTTGGAAGGTTTGAAATTTTTTATAAATATTAGACTTTATTTTGAGTTGAATGCAAGTGAGTTTGT
>NW_021445571.1:0-300 GCF_001605985.2 Dendrobium catenatum
ACTAAGTTTTCTATATTATATGTCTCTACCCTAAAGTGTACATGCATCATAAGTCTAAGTTTTCTAAGACCCGGTCCCTAATTTTTTTGTCCTTAAGTGTCATTACTGTTATATGGGGTAAAAATATTTGTTATCACTAACCCTTAGGACATTGCGTGCGTATAAAGGGGTTTAAGGATCTAAAATAAAAAAAAGTAAACCTAATAAAATTGAAGTTACTACAAGGACCTAAAAGGGAAATGTTCGCACACAACACATCAATAGGCCCCTAAAGGTTTTCTAAGTTTTAGAATACTCACA
>NW_021445572.1:0-355 GCF_001605985.2 Dendrobium catenatum
AAAGGAAAAATTCAAAATTTTAAATTAAAGAACAACTAAGACAAGAAAAGTTAATCAAGGTAATTATTCATGCTAGACAAATTAATTAAAAATAATTATTTAAAAAATGTTAAAATGAAGATTAGTTAACTTCAATTTCAATATATAATATAATTATTAATTAGATTGATTTGGATTAGAGATTAAATTATAGTAGAAAAAACACAAAAAAAATCAATTGGTGATATTACGCTTCTTTTCAAAGATTTATGGCACAGTTTGTGCATCTTTTCTATTTGGGCTAATTTTGTGCCTCTTTTCATTTTGCAAACCATTACGCAATCTTTTAATTTTTGCACACATTGCGCATTTCTTT
>NW_021445573.1:0-238 GCF_001605985.2 Dendrobium catenatum
AGTAAACCGTGGGAGAATTAAGAATAGCAACACAGTACAGAATTATGCAAACAACCATGCATATGCATGGCTTATGATTTTATTTATTTATTAAACAAAGCGACATAAATGAACTGGTAACTAACAATAACATGCGATAAAAGAAGCAACAATTACATAACGCAATTGGTAACTAAGAAACAAACTATGAATTGAATCCATAAGCTTTAACTTTTGAAATGACTCCATTAAATTTGAC
>NW_021445574.1:0-224 GCF_001605985.2 Dendrobium catenatum
AACTACAACTATAGGCAACTTTAACTAACTACCCAATATAGGACCTATCCAAACCACACCAGCCTTACACACACGTAGAATTGTTTGCTAGGGCACAACTTCTAGATTTAGGTTAGGCCGCTGGGTTTTACTTTTCTGCTGTGTGCCGGAGCTTTCCGTGGTTTTCACTACATGGTGTTTGAAAATGATTGATGTGTTTGCTTACTTTTTCTGTACTCTGGATG
>NW_021445575.1:0-242 GCF_001605985.2 Dendrobium catenatum
TTTTAAGGATCTTGTAACCGATTTTTGAAATTAACACGTAGGCCCCTCCGTGGGTTTAATCTAAAAAAAAAAAATGAACGCTTCAAGATTTTGATGCATTTTTTAGATTAAAATAACTGAATGGAATTTTCTTAAATAAAACTAACTTTTGATTATTACTTTGAAAGTTATTCAAAATAAAAATACAAGCTATAGATAATTAAGTTTGAAGCCCGTTGAAACTTCCATACAAAATGATTTTC
>NW_021445576.1:0-296 GCF_001605985.2 Dendrobium catenatum
TTTAAAATTTGTTTTAAGTGAGGTGTGGGATGCCTTCAATGATTCATGCTCAATAACCAACTCATAATGCTTTTTATTTAACTCACCTAGCTCATCAAGTAATGACGTGTGATTATTTTTAATTTGGCCCTTGATCTTTAAATAAAATTTCATGCACTTTTTCCAAATTTAAAAATTCCAATTTTAGGCTAGCATGTAGTTTCTTAAGTTTCTTATATGATGCATGAATTTTCTCACAAACATCAAGTAATTGTTCGTAGCTTAGTTTGCATAACTCTTCTATTTTAGACTAATCA
>NW_021445577.1:0-388 GCF_001605985.2 Dendrobium catenatum
ATATGATCGATAGGATACAAAGCCCTCTGTTAGCTAATGTGGATTTAAATTTGTCCCCTTAGACAAACATCCATCCCAGGTCGATAAGGTACCCTTGGACGAAGCAACCCATGGCTGCCGACAAGGATCCTTCTGTCAGGTTGGGTCGACTACCTCCTATGACTAAGTAGACCAGGGACCATGATGGCCCGGGACGACGGAATCCATTCCCACACCATCTGCTTTAAGTGCAAGATGGTGAAATTTCTAATTTCTAATATTAAGCTTCTTCCAATATCCAAACTTTCCAAATCCCAAACCCATTACTGCTACTATATGTTAGATAACACGTATTCTCTATGTATCTGATCGACGACTAGCCTTAATCGAAAGTTCTCTCTCGTTATCG
>NW_021445578.1:0-971 GCF_001605985.2 Dendrobium catenatum
TGGATAAGAAGATTTTGTTGCGGTCCGGCTCGGGCGGGATCCGTCCCCGTCGGGTCGGGTCGTGACAGTTTCTAGCTCTGCCACTGTTCCTGCTCTCCATGTGATATCTAAAATTAGATTGAAATCCCCTCCAATATAAATCAACTATGATTTATTTAGTGTTAACACTTAATTTTTTATTCATAATATGATTATTGAAACTCTCTCTGAAAAAAAAAGTTTGTTAATAAGTTAAATATGCATAAAATTTATCTATATTAAGAAATTTATTCAAAAAATATTTTCCTCTGATTAATAATATATTAAAACAAAATACAATCAACAATATATACAAGAAATGATAAAACAAATCAATTTTCTCTTAATAGCATATTAATTTGCATGAGCACACTAAGGGCATCTCCAACCAAAAATCTCATTTTTCACTTCAAAATGCAGGGAAATCAAAAAATGCCGTGTTTCATCTCCAATCCAACGTCATTTTGTCGCTAAAATCGTTCGTTTTCTTTCGCGCCTTTGTTCCCAATCTGTTCGGTAGAGAGAAAAAAAATGGCGCAGATGAACAGTGCAACGCCAATCTTGGCGTCGCACTGTTCATCCGCGATCAAATGGCGTCGAAGATGGCGATCGGTTGGAGCAAAGTAAGAACGGCAAACAAGTGTTTGCCGTTCGGTTGGAGATGCGCTAACTATTACATGACTCTCATGCAAAAATAATGTGCCTCTGAGGTGCTCAAATACTAGATTTTTCTGTTACAATCAAAGGCTGTTCATTTTAGTTATATATTTTTATTTTAAGAGGCAAAATGGCTATAGCATTTTGGCCGGTTTGTATGCAGGATTTAGGACGGATTTAGACAAGATTTGAGCTAAATCCTGCCAAACGCTAAAAAACGCAAATTTAAATCTCACGGTAAGTCGCTGGACTTCACTGCATTTTCGGCATTTTTGCCCTAAATCCCGGATTTCGTA
>NW_021445579.1:0-497 GCF_001605985.2 Dendrobium catenatum
TCTATACTTTGCACAATCTTGTGCTTCACCTTTATTCATAAAAATATGAATCAACACACTCATTCTCCATTCATATGTTTACTTTTTAGTTGTCAAAATAATATTAAAAAGTTTTGTAAGCCAAGAAATTCCTTCAACTCCTAAGAATTTCCTTATCTCTATTGGAATATTATCAAGTCCAACAGCTTTTCCTCATTACATTTTCTTTAAAATATCTTTAACTTCAATTAACTAATATGTTGATAAAAACAAAAATCTTTATTTTTATTTAGGGTGCTAAGGTCACTAAAGTCAATAACATTCTCACAATCTTGAATGAAAAATTCAGCAATATTTTTTGTTTAATAAAAAATGCACAAATTTCAAAATACATTCTAGAAAATTCTAGAAAATACCCAAAATATTATAATCACAATCTCTATAACATATAAAAATTATGCATTGAAAATTCTACCAATACAAAGTTATCCCCATTTTTTATAATATAAATATAAATT
>NW_021445580.1:0-368 GCF_001605985.2 Dendrobium catenatum
GAGGAAAGCGATGACTTAACAAGCAAATTGAAAAGTCCACTAAAGCACAAGCATAAGCATCAACAAAAATGGAATAAAGGTAAAAATGGTAAGAATGTTCAGATTTCTTCAAATATTATTTGCTTTGGATGTAGGAAATCTGGATATCTAAAAAGTAAGTGCTCTAATTTGACAACTCTTCCTGCTAAAGAAAAGGGCAAAGCTAAGCAAATTATAAAATGGGAAAATAATGAAAAGCAAAAAATCTCCTGGGCAGATCTAGCTTCTGAATCATCAGTCTAGGAGCAAAATAATGTTTAAACCCTTTGTTTATGTATTTTTGTGTGTATGCTTTTTATTTGTTGTGTTTTTATTTTTGTTTGTTTTAT
>NW_021445581.1:0-298 GCF_001605985.2 Dendrobium catenatum
ACTTTTTCTGTACTCTGTGATGTGATGAGCGTTAGATTTACCCATAGGTTAGGAGCGCTATACATATACTGTTCTTCCGTGCAGGTGGCCATGCTCAATGCTAATAAAAATGGGGGAGCATTATAATTATTTATAATAATATTTTATGCAGGTGCTTGCTCAGCTCCCCCTAGATAAAAATGAGGGCTAAATAAATAATTATAATTGCACAGATGAAGCTGCTTAGCCCTCAAAATTAAGAGCATGGCTTGGCACAGGGTTAATGGTGTTAGCACTTTTATTTTTTATAAACTGCTTG
>NW_021445582.1:0-1420 GCF_001605985.2 Dendrobium catenatum
TTACGACGACCTCTCCCCCAAAATTTCCCCCGAGTAGCATTGTAAGAACGTTCAAGGGTAAAATCATTATCCGACTCAGAAAATTCAGAATATGCCTCCTCCTCCGACGAGTCAATCAACCAGTTATTCTAATTCCTAATCTCCTTGCCCAAAGACTTACCCACACAGTCAGCCATCACTAGTGTATCAACCTCTTTTACATGAATCTCAACAAAACTGTTAACAATATGAATACCATCCTCTAAAACCAGAGACGAACATACAGCCTCAATCCCACCCGGATCCACAGCAGCAGGCACATAACCCTCAGCACCACCTTCCGCATTCTCTAGCACCTTAATAACCCCATTAGTATTCACAACATCCACAGGCAAACTAGCAGTAATCTCAACATTCACAGCAACAGAATCTATCTCCGGCACCATAGCCATTACCGAAGAATCCAAAATCACATCCTGCCGAACGCCCCCATCCAGCAAAACCTCGGGTACGAACGGTATTGCATTAGGAGATAATAAAAATTCATTCGAAGCAAGAGTCACACCGTTATAATTACTTACACCCGCTGAATCCACCAAATTACCAGGAGACATTCCCACAGCATTAGAACATCCCAAAGGTTCAACAGAAGGCACAATCACCCCCTCAGAAACCACTTCGGGAGCATTAACCACACAAACATTAACACCCTTATCGCCAATCACACCACCTAAAGGAGAAGTAATTTCTACAGGAACATCCGCAACAATAGGAAAACCAGGCACAGAACCAGAATTACACTTACCAGAAAGGTGTCCTAATCTTTTACAAACACCACAAAAATGAGAAAATCGTCAAAAATCACCTCTTGAACATACCCTAACAAATCAGAACTTAACCAAACTTGCTTAGGATAAGTTTTAGTAATATCTAATTCAACTAAAACATGAGCATTCGAAGGACGAGAGCCAACCGACGTAGCTTCGTCGATTTTCAGAGGTTTGCCAAATAACTCACCCAGCCCAAACAGGATCCTAGGAGCAAAAAAATGCGGGCGAAGGAGAGGAAAAGAGATCCAGATCGGGATGATCGGCGACTCGACACCGATATCCAATGTCGAAGACCATTTCGTAAGTTTCATATAACAATTGAAAACCAGATAAGAACGGTGGCAAAAAACCCTACAATAATCTAAATCATTCGCCAGTTTTATCAAAATGTGGGTAGAATCAAGAACAGTAACAGACACCTCGCCATTCAGTTTCAAATTAAAAAAACATTTACGGATCGCGTCGAGAGGAGGACGTTTCGCCGGGAAGAAACCAACTAATGAAAACCGAAATGGTTCCGCTAAAACCTTAATTTCATCATCGGGAACCCACAGAGCAGGAAGACCACGGAAGGTAGACGGCTTCAAATCCGGAAAAGATGAAGAGGATCC
>NW_021445583.1:0-306 GCF_001605985.2 Dendrobium catenatum
GTCAAACTTGGGAAAATTTGATTCAAAATCTGATGAAGGAGTTTTCTTAGGATATTCTCGTGTTGGGAAGTCTTTTAGAGTGTTTAACAAGAGAACTTTGATGATAGAAGAGACTACCCATGCGGTTTTTGATGAGTCTGATCTTAAGAAACCTAGAGTTGAAGATAATGAGGATGTTGGAGAGAATACTAGTGGTGTAGAAAAGTTGGGGAAGGGAGTAGAACAACAAAATGAAGGAATAGGAGAAGTCACCCAAGGAATAGAAAATGTTGACTTGGATGATAGGGTTGGACCTTCACACACTTT
>NW_021445584.1:0-1457 GCF_001605985.2 Dendrobium catenatum
GCCTCACACCGCCTCGAGGCTTACGCCTCGCCTCACAAACGAAAAAAGCCTCGAGGCTTATTTACGCAATTTTAAACCTTGTTCTATACAACTGAAATTTCAATTGTTGTCTATATTTCCAATTGTATATTGATTTTTCTTGGTTCAAATTTCTAGTTGACTTCTTCACATCTAAGCAATCATTGATTACCTGTCTTGTTTAATTTAAAAAATTTCAAATTTACACCTAAAGAAGGTTATTTATTGAAGCGTGAATCCTACCTTTTTTGTGATTTATATTCATAGGAAAATACTAATTAAATTAAGAACACTAAACAACTAAGTGTACAGCATTAAATTAGTATCAAAACTTATGATTAAATCATGTCAAATCAAAGTAAGACAAATAATTTGGTTGATTAAAAAAATTAATAAATAGAAACAGAGTCTGGTAAGTGATAGCTCTAGACAATTACAACATGAAAGCAATGGGATTCAGTTATTTACCAACATCCAATGGAAAGAACGATCATGTAAAATTTTCAAGTTTGATCAACAATTTAAAATATTTCTTTAAGGGGTTGTTTGGTTGCCTGAATTAAGAGTGTAAAGTAAAACAAATACCTGTATTTACTAAATTTGGTTGTTTGGTTAATTTTGAGCGGAACAAAAGGTAATCGTCGGATGCGTTAGGAGTGTATTATGGAGGCTGTTTTGCGGGAATTAGAAACCCGCTCGATTCGAGTGGGTTATAAATTCATCGGAAGAAAAGCGTAGCTTCGTCGTGCTGTTCGGCTTCAATCGAGAGAAAAGCGAAGCTTCGTCGTGCTGTTCGGCTTCAATCGAGAGGACTTAATTTCGGCGAGCTCCAATTAGTGAAACGTATCATAGACCCCGGAATAATCAAGAAAACTACCGCTTACGGCCGCCTCTCCTCCCTCCACATCGCCGCTGCAAATGGGCACGACGAGGTTTCCCTTTTTTATTGACGAGATCTTTCTAAAGGCGGTTCGTTTCTCATTTTTCTATTCAATCCTTGATAGCTTCGTTAACATTATTTTCAGATGCTTTCAATGCTTTTGGAGCAATGGAATCACCCCGATGTTCTCAACCGGCACAAACAAGAAACAGGAGACGAAAAAATCGAATCTTTTTCATAATTCTGCAATCAAAATCTGATATGTCCGTGATTTTTCTCCGAAGAGTCCTCTTATGCTGGCCGCAATGTGTGGGAAGATTGCTTGCGTGGAGAAACTCCTTCAGGCGGGAGCAAACGTAGGCTTTCTTTTCTATCTTCTTCTGCGTTTCTCTGTTATCCGCTTTCATCGATCGACAAACTTTTAATTTTCCCTTACGTTCAGATCTTGATGTTTGATTCGGTGAATGGAAGAACATGCTTGCACTATGCAGCCTACTATGGTCATTCTGATTGTTTAGAATTAGTTCTTGAGGCTGCCCACTCCAACCCGATTTCGGAA
>NW_021445585.1:0-248 GCF_001605985.2 Dendrobium catenatum
AGAAAATCCAATAATTTCAAAAGAAGTGTTGTGTCTAAGGTACCAAATTCCTAAGCCTTGTGTCCCCAAAAGGTATCTAAAAATTCTGTTAACAACAGTCATGTGGGACTCCTTAGGGTCAGCTTGAAATCTAGCATAAAGGCAAACACTAAACATAATATCAGGCCGGCTCGCAGTCAAGTAAAGTAAAGATCCAATCATGCCTCGATACTTCTTCTGATCAATAGATTTACCACTTGGATCCTTAT
>NW_021445586.1:0-1703 GCF_001605985.2 Dendrobium catenatum
GCTCCTCTTCTCTCATGTGTAGAGTGGGCATATAATAGGAAATTTTGGAACAATCCATCGAATGACCCATACAAGTTTTTATAATCATAAAACATTCATTTAGTATATAAGTGTCGTGAATCTCTTTGCTGTCATCATCCATTCTTATCATTTTCATTTCTAGCAAAGATTTTTTTTTTTAATCATCTCAAAGGTTTTCTTGTGTCACCTCAAGGTCATAGCTTCTTCATCGCTGAGAACAAGACTAATAAAATTGCCTCTATCATCTTTGTAGATTTTCTTGCATTTTCAGCATAGAATATATTAGTAATATCCCAAAACGTTTTTTTTAACATTAGTGGAATATGTACTATTACAACTCATACTTACTACCAACTTTTGTTGTTTCAATTGGGCAAAATCAACTTATTGGATCCAAATCTATCCCTGGAACACACTAGCCTTTATTAGCATGCAAAACCTAGTGAGTTAGGACCTGTGAGAATAGAGAATAAAGAGAATATAAAGAATATAAAAGATATACATGATGCTTAAGAGAATATTAGTCGTAAAATTGACAGAGTATCCATCATCAATCCAAAAAAGTCCCTTAAATTGTTCCTCATCACCCCTTATTTATATGTTTTAAAGGGTTATGTAAACAGCTGCAATAAAAGTCAAATGATACAATGCAACAAAGAATACCTATACAACGTCACACACTATCCCAGACATGTGTTTTCCCATGATTGGCTTAAGGAGAGCAAGGTTGAAAGGTTTTGACGAGTCATCATTGGATGAGCGCTGTGATGTCGAGTTGATGAGGGACAGTGTGCCCGAGTTAGTCTGGGAGTGAGTATTGAAATGAAAGGGAATCAACATCCGGCGAGTTAGTTGGCGTGGTCAATGACTTGTGTGGAAGCTATGTGAAGACCCTGGGAAGAGAATGTCAAGTGAGATGCTATCGCGGGAAGAAACAGCTCTAGCTGAGATGATCAAGATTAGTCGAACACTATAGAAAATTTAGCTTTTTCGAGAATAATAATCTGCAGCAAAACAAGAGAAATCGTCGCAAATTTTGATTTGTGGTGGATTTGCGATGGAATTGATTTCGCCGTTAAAACTCATGTCAAAAAAGTATTTGCGACGGAACAAATTCGTCACAAATATTTTGCGATGAATTTGCAGTTGAAGCATGACTGACTTTGTCGTAAATTAAGGCGGAATATCCATCGTACATTGTGATGGAAAATCAGTCGCAAATAGCTGCCATTTGTGACTAATATTTTCATTGCAAACAACGATACTAGATTATCGTTTCAACGTTTGCGATGAAAATTCCACCTCAAATTCGTTGGAAACCAGCATCATAAATAAAAAAGGGAAATTTACATACATACCATTTTATACCATTCTATTTACATATCTAACACCCAAAATTTTAATATTACATACATATCACCCTATATTATTTTAATATCAAATATATCACTCATATTTCATTCCTACCACTCATATATTTCATTTCTACCACTTATATTTGATATGAAAATGAACTATGGGTGATATGTATGTAATATTAAAGTTTTTGGTGTTAAATATGTAAATAGAATAATATAGGGTGGTATGTATGTAAATCACCCATAAAAAAATAGCTCTTGCTATATATTATTGGGAGGCCTAGATGACGAGTTTTTATTTGGTCCGGTGCAAGGACCTAGAGG
>NW_021445587.1:0-393 GCF_001605985.2 Dendrobium catenatum
GAAACAGCGAATGAGAATGGCTCAAAATCCACCTGACAATATTCGCAACAGCGAATAATGAGCCCTCCCGAAAGTCCACCTGACCAAAATCGCAACGGTGGGACAAAAGAAGAAAGAGTAGTGAGGAATGCCTCCCAGGGATTCTGTCGGGCTCTCTCAACAAGTAAGGGGAGTTCACATTCGCCTGACCAGATCGAAACAGCGAATGAGAATGGCTCAAAATCCACCTGACCATATTCGCAACAGCGAATAATGAGCCCTCCCGAAAATCTAATGTTCACCTGACCAAAATCGCAACGGTGGGACAAAAGAAGAAAGTACACTCAACAATCACCAGACGCATATGCCGAGGTGGTAAGAAGAGGACAAGGTAGTGAGGAATGCCTCCCAGGG
>NW_021445588.1:0-368 GCF_001605985.2 Dendrobium catenatum
CAATACAATTAATGACTGTTATTGTTGATAGATTGAACCCACAATATAACCGAGACGATGAAACCACGGGATATTGATCCGGTGTACATTCATCCCCCATAAGTAAAATTAAAACACTGTTGCACACTTTTATACACCTTGCATGAATTAAGCATATTTTATTCTTAATCTAGAGTGCTCTTATAATGCATTAGGAGGGGTAGTTAACTATGAGGGCTTGCGCTCATAGGAAGTAGAACCCAGATCTAAATAAGCCTTGACTGTACTCTCAAGGAAAATCTGAATTTAAAATTCAATCTACCTCAGGAAAAATTAAAGAAACCCCAAGTTCATAAGAGCATGGTTTGCGCTTGATAAGATTTCTCCCG
>NW_021445589.1:0-517 GCF_001605985.2 Dendrobium catenatum
GGATTCATTCTTTCTCTCGTCCACCTCTACAACAAAAAAACTTTTCTCTATTTCCTAACCAACATGAGTTTCAATTCCTACCACTCATGCATAAGTTCTTTTATTTCCAAACAAAAAGTTGAAATCACCAAGCACGACATAGGTGCCTTTCTGAACTTAAGAACTAAAAGTTATAGAGCCCACACCCTTATGAATGAAGACACTTTCAAATGGTATGAAGTCAATAGGGTGATTTGAGAAAATAGCCTAACATATCATGTTGCTAGAGTTTCAAGAATGACCAGAAATGCTCGAATCATCCAGCACATTCTTCGATCTTCAATCATTCCTAAAGCTGGTGATAGGATCTATATTATCCCACTCCTTTCTGTTGTGACCTTTTTGATTATGAATCGTAAGCCTATCGATGATGCCCAACTTATTCTAGACCATCTTTATGGGCTTTCAGAAATTGGGCATGCATAACAGAAGAGAAAAAAGAACATCTCATTAGGACACTTAGTTACATACATTTTGG
>NW_021445590.1:0-395 GCF_001605985.2 Dendrobium catenatum
AAGACCACGAAGAATTGCTGAAAGCTCAATATAAATAATAAAACATTTATGTAAACGGACCACATAGGCCATAATAATATTACCATAGACATCCCTAATAATCCCACCATAACCAAAGATTGACTCTTTGCTAGAGCCATTCACATTCAACTTATAGGTATTACTAGATGGTTTAATACATTAAACTAGCCTAGGCTCGGTAGAGGAATGATCACGCACCAACAACAGACCCAAGTTAGAAGCCATAAATAAATAGTTCTTAAAGTTCTTGATAGAGAGCATTTAAAAGAAAAGAGTCTTAGAACTGAAAGTTCTTTAGGGATGTTAGGCCCTTATGAATTGGCCCAAGGCTAATAAAAAGAGAGAGGTGAATTGGTAAAGAAGAATCTTTAAGC
>NW_021445591.1:0-429 GCF_001605985.2 Dendrobium catenatum
GAAATAAAAAATAAGAAAATATCAAAATTGTAATAATAATATTAAAATTATGTTAGTCTAACAAGAGACTTGAGATTGATATCCTTAACTAGATCAAGTTATAATACAACTTAAATTTTTGAAAAAACTAGATTTTCTTATGAATTCAATTTTGTATTGCATTTCAAAATATAGCACTTGTAAGATTAATATTTTAAGGATAATCATATAGGCTAACACATATTTTTGAAAGAGATTTAAAAAAAAAGGACAAGGTAATTTTTATTGATATCATAGTGAATGATATTACATTGAGCATGAATGATATCAATACACAGATTTTAATAAAACATAAAACATAAAAACTAAAAACACATCACTTCACATAACATCACATAAAACATAAAAACTTAAAAGCTAACAACACATCACATCGTATCTGATAGAGAG
>NW_021445592.1:0-392 GCF_001605985.2 Dendrobium catenatum
TACGCATTTTTTAGAGAGCGGAGACAGTTTGGATTTGCTGTAGGGTCTTAGCCAAGGATAACAAAGGCATCCAAATATCTTTAGATGCATGTATGTAGGCTGTTTGTTGTACAGTTTTTCAAAAGGAGTTTTGTTTTGTAGGGTAGGAGTTGGTAGTCGGTTTATTAGATGTACTGCTGTATGTAATGCTTCGGTCCAGAGGGAGTGAGGAGAGTTAGAGTGAATGAGTAATGTCCTCAATGTTTCTACAATGTGACGGTTTTTCCTCTCGGCAACACCATTCTGAGAAGGTGTGTAAGGACATGTGTATTGATGATTTATGCCGTGCTTTGTACAGTATAGTTTGAAAACATGATTTAGATACTCTCCACCCCCATCGGTTCTTATGGTTT
>NW_021445593.1:0-215 GCF_001605985.2 Dendrobium catenatum
AACACTAAACTTAGAATTATGCTTCTCTTTTAATGGCAAACATTCGGTATCAAACTGTCATCGCCAAGCAACCAAACTGCAAGCATCTTATTTTGTTAGCACATGACGACCTTGAAGTTTTTACCCACCCTGCACTAAATTTCATTTTTACCAACCCTTGCATCATTATTTATGATTTTATTATAATTATAATTATTATTATTATTATTATCTCA
>NW_021445594.1:0-356 GCF_001605985.2 Dendrobium catenatum
AATTATAGACATAATATTGTATTACATTTGTATCAAAATAATATATTTACGGAACAATAATGAATATGTGATGATAGTAAATATATAATTAAGTATTTGATTTGTAATAGTTAATGGTCCATTTCTAATATGATAACTCTGTAAAAGATAATTAGTGTGTACTTGATGTGGACATTGGATTCATCTATCCAAAAATTATTAAGAGCATAGGATCCTTATAATATTTTATTTGTTGTGAATTAACATGCCATGTAACTTGTAATAACCTATCCTATCATATGGCCTGTAAAGTTTTAAGGTCCAATCAATTCCTATGCAATTTTTGTTAAGATAGTTGCTATTTGCATGCTTTATAT
>NW_021445595.1:0-344 GCF_001605985.2 Dendrobium catenatum
TAAATAAATTTTAATATGTTTCTAAAAAAATTATTTGATCTGCACGAATCTTGAGGTGATATTTTAATTGAAAGTTCTTTAGATTAAATTCAAAACTATTTGAACTTCAATTTCAAAAAAATTATAGCACAATTAAATGTGTTGACGAGACGAACCCACAACACCATAAGTGATGTGATTGAAATCCAAATGAACTAAAATTATGCACTTAAAGCATGTTTAAAAGCTTTTGTATATTTATTGAAGGATCTAATAATCTCCAGATCTTGCATGCTTATAGTCAAATCCTACGGCTCGACAAGACAAATCCAATTAATGAGTCTAAGATCATTTGATTCTAACAT
>NW_021445596.1:0-254 GCF_001605985.2 Dendrobium catenatum
TACATCCTACTAGCCATAGTAAGATAATGAGCACTAAGGGAAAGAAGGGAGCATAGGACCAAAATAAAAAACACAACCTATAAAAATCACAAGCCCAACAAAAAAAAAATGAAAAAGATCACAAGCCCAACAAAAAAAAAAAAAAATAGAAGAGAAGATACAAAACGAAACCAACATGAACATAGAAGATCCAAAAGACACCAAGAAGCATAGCTAAATTTTTACTAGAGCTTTAGAATGTGAAGGTCTTCCCA
>NW_021445597.1:0-299 GCF_001605985.2 Dendrobium catenatum
ATTTCTTATAAATTTGTATCGAAGGTCCGGAATCATTCTTTATCTAAATCAATTTCTTCACTTAAAAAAAAAAGTAGTGACGATAATTAATCCAGTGGTTGAAAATAATTATCAAAGAAATAAAGGGAACCATCAAATATCAATACATTACATTTGCCTACTCTTATCTGCGTAACTACGCATGTACAATTGTCGGATTGAGGGGAGGGTATGTATACCTAATCTTTCTTTCCTAACTGGGCTGACGGCGTGCTGCCACAGTGAGGTTGGCCGAGGAGAGAAGCCATGGCGATTACGGG
>NW_021445598.1:0-258 GCF_001605985.2 Dendrobium catenatum
CTCTCCTTAGATCATTTCTGATCTTTGGAGTTAATTTCAACAAGTTTAGGACTCATTTGGGTTCAAATCATTAAAAGGGCCCTTAATTGAAACAATTTAATAATTCCAATAAATACTCAAATTTCCAAAATTCATAACTAATTGTAGAAACTTTTAAATCAATCAAACTCAGTGGCTAATGACTCTAAATAAAATCTAGTATTTTTCAAAAAATTTCAAACTCTCAAAATCTGGTCAAAGTCAAAAGGTCAACATTTT
>NW_021445599.1:0-296 GCF_001605985.2 Dendrobium catenatum
TGATTAGGCCCTCTGTGTGAAGCTGGGTGAGGAATTCAGCGGATGTGTGATGTGAAAGACGGCGAGGTGGTGGTTTGAGGCGTTTGGATATATAGGGGTGACGGTGGATTGTTGTGCACCCGCTTAAATATTAGGACAAATTTAAAAACTATATTAGTTGCCTAATCATAAAAAAAAAAAAAATCAAATTTACGGTATTTAAGCATTTTTTATTTTTTATTTTTCATAATTCGGTAGCTAATATAATTTTAAATTTAAGTACTTAAAAAATTTGACCTAAATAATATATATATATA
>NW_021445600.1:0-818 GCF_001605985.2 Dendrobium catenatum
AAATCCCTCTCTAACCACGTTCTCCTCTCTGATTCACACCCTCAAAATATGACAAGTTTTTCACCTCCAAAATGGGCTCCAAAATCCCTGAGATTTCAAAAGTAGCTGTTACTATCGTACAGTACGGTTTCTAACGGTACAGTACTATATGTATAAACAGACTTCATCCTGGTACGAAGTGGTACGAACAGTTCAAAAATATTCGTACATTACGATTTTAAATAAATCATACGGTGCGATCCATAACAATTCTGTTTGTACAGGACGATAGTCGGGATGATCAAACATCGTCTCTGTTCATCGTATGGTATGATTGTCATCATACAGTATGATGTGACAAAATCGAAGAGATCGTCCGGGACGATCTTCGGGACGATTATAATTCATCTATGTTCATCGTATTATACGAATGGGTTCATACAATATGATGTTCAAATTATAATTAAGCCTGAATTTCTTGCACTAATCACAGGTTAAATTAAGTAAGTATTTAAACAAAATCGCACAGTACAAAAGTGTTCGTACAGTACGAGTGGCGGAAAATAACTTACTTAAGTTAAAACGGCTGCTAGAGTTTTGGCTTTGAACATATCGTATAGTATGAATACATTCGTACGGTACGATCTATTCACAGAATCGTCCTACAAAGCTCTGATCATACGGTACGAAATAACATCATACAGTACGATCTACAGAGAAAGAAAAACTCTAAATTTTTCATTTAAAATCACTCTCCCCCTGTGTGTGTGCATGGTTGCTCGGACTTTTATTTATTTTGTAGCCAGACTCAAGAAAATAAAAATAAAATAAACAACAAA
>NW_021445601.1:0-316 GCF_001605985.2 Dendrobium catenatum
ACATAGAATAAGATGGTGAAAAAGCTTTAATTTGACCAAGAAATAAGGTCAGAGAGCAATTATTTACTAAAAAATGGAAGGAGCCTCTAATACCAAGAGATGATTAGGCCTCCTAAAATTGCAAATAAAGAGGAAATCATGGGAAGATGTCAAGTTGAGGAATTTATTCAGGGTTTTTGGGATTTATTTTGTTAAAAATCAATAATCTTTAGAGGATTTTTTATTAAAAAATTATGCTCAACTTCTAATTATGAGGATAATTATTGTTGGTAAACCGCCGATCATATTTACGTTCGGCGGTTAATCCGACGGTTTT
>NW_021445602.1:0-565 GCF_001605985.2 Dendrobium catenatum
CTGAGACATTCACTTAATGGGCTCTATGTTTTCGACATTGTAAAGTTTGTGCTCTTGTTACTGTTTGCTTTTTTTTTTGTTGGCAACTTCTCTCTTTTGTCTTGTTTACACATTGACTAGATAAGATGCTAAAAATTGTTTGGCTGTTATTGCGTTATAGGCTTCCTAATCTGATAGATTCAAAACCTGTTGTATTGATATTTATTACTGTAAGAACTGAGATTTCTACCTGTGTAAATTTGATGGATGTTATGAACAGGGTTGAACTGAATAAAATAATAAATATTAAAATTATTTAAAAAATATTTTAAATGACGTAATAATGATGTAATAATGGAAATATGTGCCAAAGTTGGAGTGAAGAATTACCAGAAAATGCTAGATGGTGACAGAGCTGCATTGCAGAAGAGAGCATGGGATTTTGAGGGATAGGGTTAGGTGTTTTGTAAATATATTTTAATAAATCTGTTCTTAGATTAAAATCAATGATGATTATTAACTTAAATTGTGGATCGAGTGGTCCTATAAAATAGAGACCAGCATGAAATTGATTTAATTACCTAAT
>NW_021445603.1:0-315 GCF_001605985.2 Dendrobium catenatum
ATGAAGCTTACTATTGATAGGAAGTATCCTTGCATTTACTGAGATTTTCCTGAAATATCTTATTGATATTTGAAATATTGTAGGAAACTTCTTGACCATAGTCGGAGTTAAGGTTGCCCCCCAGTCCGCATCTAATTCTTATGAAATTGATGCAGTAATGAATTATGTCAAGAAGTTGATAAGGGCGATCTTTTGAGATTGGAGCAATAATTTTGGAACCAGCTAAAGAGAGGGGCCTCGAAAAAGTTGAAGGATCTCATTCTGGGACTCCTCCATTTTGCGAATGCGATCTTCCAGGGATGGCACTGTTGATCC
>NW_021445604.1:0-252 GCF_001605985.2 Dendrobium catenatum
TTTATAGGAGATTTATCAGAAATTTTAGCACCGTAGTGGGTCCCATAACTGATTGTTTGAAGAAAGGGGAATTTAACTGGACGACATCGGCTAGCAAGGCTTTTGAGGAAATAAAACGAAAAATGGTTGAAGCACTAGTCATGCGTATGCCAGACTTTTCACAAGTTTTTGAAGTAACTTGTGACGCATCTGGCATAGGCATAGGAGTATTGTCTCAGGAAGGACACCCGGTTGCCTACTTTAGTGAGAAGT
>NW_021445605.1:0-207 GCF_001605985.2 Dendrobium catenatum
CAAGAATTTCATGGAGGTTCTTAAATAGAAACTCATTCTTATTCAAAATCTTGTTCACAAAATATGGCTATAGGATTGATGAAGGAAACTACAAGAAGAACTTGTCTCCCTCTTGGAAAATAATTAAAGATGGTAGTAATGCTCTTCAACCATTTTTAAAATGGAGTGTAGGAAATGGTTCATCTATTAAAGTTTTTGATGATATAT
>NW_021445606.1:0-231 GCF_001605985.2 Dendrobium catenatum
ATTTATCAATAATGAATTGGAAATCCTCTCTTCTCAGGCTTCTTAGTGTCAACTTTATCCCGAGATAATTGAACTCCTTCACTTGTTTAAAGCCCATGATATTAGATATTTTTCTTTAATTTCTTTTCTTTACATGCTTCCCAAATAAACACATAGATTTTTCATAATTAATTTTTTGTCCTGTCCATTCACATAACTTATGTAGAATTTGCTTTACTTCCACCACTTCTT
>NW_021445607.1:0-395 GCF_001605985.2 Dendrobium catenatum
TTGTATACTTTAATTAAAAAAATTTATAGAACCGCCCGATTTTTCCAACCTAGACAGGTTCAACGGTTCACCAGTTGAACCAGTGGCTCAGCCCAGTTCACCCCGGTTCGATGCGAAGCCAATTTTTAAACTGGATCAGATTGGACAACTAACCAATTTACAACCGGCCATTCTGGTCCTATTTTTAAAACATTGCCTATATCTTTCTTAACATAAGTCAAATATAATACATCTACTTTTTCTAACCGGGTCATCAGAAGGCAACCGTTTTATGTGTCACACCCCATTTTGACTCCCTGTTAGTCAATATGGAGTGTAATGTTACGGTTTAGCCCAAACCGACCGAGGGGCCGGTTCAGACCTATAGGAGGCGGGCTAAGCCGCCTTCTCTAAAT
>NW_021445608.1:0-214 GCF_001605985.2 Dendrobium catenatum
CTGATCCGAAAGAATCACATTTGATAGCAGTAAAAAGGATTTTATGATATCTTATATAAACTCAAAACTTAGGAAGTTGGTATCCTAAGTATAGCTCTCCATTTAAAATTATTGAATATTTTAATTCAGACTTTACAAGTTATAGGATTGATCAAAAGAGTACTTTTGGAACTTATCAATTCATATAAAACTTATTTATTTTTTGGTATAGTAG
>NW_021445609.1:0-212 GCF_001605985.2 Dendrobium catenatum
TTCTCTTCAACCTGCATAATCTGCTCATCGGGCAAATCGTCATTTAGTGGAGAATCGGCCGGGATTGGATGTGCAGCGAGGAAATCTGCCAAGGCTTGTCCTTTCACCGCCTTCTGTGGCATGTATATGATTTCAAACTGCAATAACAATACCGCCCACCTGGCTAAACGACCTGTCAACGCTGGTCTTGTCATCAAGAATTTTAGCGGATC
>NW_021445610.1:0-1287 GCF_001605985.2 Dendrobium catenatum
CAGTCCTCAGAGAAGAGCAACTTTAAAGTATAAAGATTATGCAATTCTTTGAGATATGTGGTTCCACTTGAAGCCCTCTTCATATTGCAAATGCTGAGTTTTCTTATCTGTTTCAGCAAATTTAAATCTTCCAATTTGCTGCCAATATTACTGTTGGACACAACAAAACAATTCAAATAATTCAATTTTGTTAGTTTATGTATTTCATTTGGAATGAAAATAATCGGTGTCCCCAAAAGTTCAACGTGCTTTAATTCGAATAAATGAGTAATTGCATAAGGAAGTTGTCTCAAATAACTACATTCACGGATGTTCAAGTATTGCAAGCATTTTAATTTCCCAATGGATTCTGGAATTGCCCTTATGTGAGCATGAATCAAATTGAGATGCCTCAGATGCACTAAATTTCCTATCGAGTCAGGAAGTATCTCAATCCTTGTATGGCCAATATCCAAGACAAGTAAATACCAAAGTCGCCTCAATCTTTCATCATCCAACAACAGATCCGAATGTGAAGTGAGAAGGGTTCTGATAGCTCTCAGGTATGCAACAGAATTGAGTACTTCTGTTACATTTTTTTTTGTTCTTCAACTGATAAGCGATGAAGCTTAATAATTGCATTGAAATTCCACAAATTCGAATCTCCAAAAGAACTTTTATCATTAGACAAAAAACTAGCAAAAGATATGATAAGATCATGCAATTCACACCTATCTTCAAAATTAGAACATCTCAACAAAAGATTTCGCTTGAGTAACTCATCGAGTATCCTTCTGCTAATTATTCTATTAATTTTATTTTAATTATGTATTAATAAGTTAATTAATAAATAAATAATTTTAATAAATCTTAGTGACTTAATTAATTAATTTAATAAAATTAACTTTATAATTTTGTATTATTTATGATTTTTTAACTAAATGTGAATCATTATGTCAAATTAATTTAATAAAAATGAATTTAGATAGATAGAATATTATCTTATACTAATTTAAACTTAATTAATCTAAATATAGTTCTAAATTAAGATTTAATATAATTAATTCAAATTAAATAATCTTAAGTATAAAATTAATTATCTGAACATAATTTATTAACAATCTTATGGGAGAAATATTCATTTATTAATGAATAACAATATACAAAGTGATATATCAATATTTTTTTATCAAAACAAAAATAATTTTAATGTATTTTTTTTTTATAATTTTTTGTTAAAAATATTTCAAATAATTAATGATTACACTAAAGAAAAATAATATTTAAAAAGTAATTTAATGGTTAGTA
>NW_021445611.1:0-292 GCF_001605985.2 Dendrobium catenatum
GAACATCTCATTAGGACACTTAGTTACATACATTTTAGAAAACAAATACAACTTAGTGCATCCTGATGATGAATACGAAGAGCCAGTATACTACAATGATGCTTCCTTCAGAGCAATTTTTAAGGAGGAAAAAGGGAAAGCACATGCCAGTGCTTCTGAAGAAGAAGAAGAAGGAGAGCAAACTTCTGCACCTCAATCAGATTATCAGAATCTGATTTAGAAATTTGATAAACTTGAGACTCATGTTGATCAAAGATTTGATCAAATTGATGCTCAACTTATGCAGCAACAA
>NW_021445612.1:0-216 GCF_001605985.2 Dendrobium catenatum
GAAATCTATTGCTCACTTTACAAACTGAATTGACGGGGTTAGAGCTGCTTAAAGATTTATATCCTAATGACCCAGATTTTAGTCTCATTTGGCTTCACTGCCATGAACAAACTGAGAGCAATGAATACTCCATACGCCATGGCTTCCTATTCAAACATAATTTATTATGTGTGCCTGTGTCATCTTGGCGTCCGCACTTAATTAGAGAAGCCCATT
>NW_021445613.1:0-247 GCF_001605985.2 Dendrobium catenatum
CACCCCTAGTCTGATCCAAATACATTCACAAATAGTAACCACTAATGCTCTCAGTTCAGATTCTGCAATGCTTTTGGAAACAACATATTATTTCTTGCTCCATGTCACTTGGTTCCCCCACACAAATGAACAATATCCGATCGACTATCAACCTGACTTCATGCCCAATCTGCATCAAAATAAAGAATCAATTTCCTGTCTTCATTTTTCTTGAATAATAGCCCATTTCCAAGAGTGATCTTGAGAG
>NW_021445614.1:0-268 GCF_001605985.2 Dendrobium catenatum
GAGGGGCATACTCCAACCGCAACTACTTCAGTTTTTGCCTTATGGGAGTTTTTCTGCCTCCAAAAACAGGTTCCTTTAACTAGGATAAATCTATGAAATTTAAAATTTGAAAGAATATTCTAGACCAATTAAGACAACAAACTCACACACACATCACATACTTAAAACTAAGATCTAATATCTCTTGATTGGTAAGTCAAAACTTTCAAGCAACAGACTAAGATAACCTCGTATCACTACAGGTAAGAGCCATGGAGTTGATTGATGA
>NW_021445615.1:0-392 GCF_001605985.2 Dendrobium catenatum
TAAGGAGAGATTAACAGTTATTTTACGGTTTTTTTTTTCTTAACAGTTGTTCCACTAATTTGTAAAATTTGAATAATGCGCTAATATTAATCTTTAATCATGAAAGTATTATCTTTGATACGTCATCACAAATTTATCTTGACCGGGCACGAATCTCGTGGCAAAAAACTAATTGGAAACTTCAAAGATTAAACTCCGGAGCATCTGAACTCTGATTTCAGCGAGCTTACTGTCAAACTGAGCGTCTCGGAAAAACGAATCCAATGAAACCAAATTCAACCCAGTCCGAGCACAAATGGGTCCGAATCAAGGGCCCGAAGCACTGTTGGGAGATTCGAACCACAATTTGAGTTATCAAACGGTCTCCGATTTTAACGAGCTTATACTCGAAT
>NW_021445616.1:0-3443 GCF_001605985.2 Dendrobium catenatum
GGACTTGGGACCTGGCAACGGCAGTGTTAAATATAATATTTAAGTATTTACATTTTTCTTTTTTAATATGGTATGGAGTGATTCATCTTCCTACAATGTGCCTCACCCTTTTCGCCTTCACCCCTATTGATGTCCCCAATTAATGCATTGCTATTGGTGAGTCCAACTCATCGATCATCTTCCACATTAAAGATGCTATCTCATTGTGTTGTTTCTTTGTCCACACACACCCACATATTCCCATCACTGTGAGCTAGACTAATCTACGCTCACTTGTTGATGATCTTGTGCCTCGTTGCATGTATCTTATGTATTGAGAGGCCACACTACGCTTTTGTCGACAATTCCTCTCAAATTTCGCTGATGCTACTTATGCTACCTCTTCGATCTCGCTTCGTTGTCCTCCCTCTTGGCACTATTTCTTGAAACTTGCCTCTCCCTCTCTCATGCTCTGCTCAATTCCAAGCAAACCCTTCAACAATTGTTTTCCTCTGTAACTCAGTTGATAGCATACAAATTCTTGTGAGCACCCTCAATGAACATAGTCTCTGTCTCTCTGTTCTCTCTTACTACCATCAACAACTGACCTTCCTCTCTATTGTCGATGAACACTAGCTCCTTGTCCCTAACGTCAACTTCTACAGCTTCACCAACGAGCTCACCTCTCGAGCCACCAACACTCCCGCCTTTATCTTCAATCATTCACACTTACAACGTGGGCTCTAAAAATTCACACTTGGCTCTTCTAAGAGATTTTTTTTTGTGTAAAATTGTTCATACGGAAAATTAGATTGTAGATGAGATACTACCCAAAGATTTTATCATTATTTATGAGGGCTTTATGATTCAGTTCTAGGTTTTCTATAGGTGCAAGCCCCTATGATTAATTATCACTTTTGATGATATGAGAGAAATTTTAATATATGTTGGTTGAAGCATTAAATGTTTAGGCTGTGAGTAGCAATTTTATTTGAGGATAGAAAAATTTTTATCGCTCTTAGCATAAAGAAGATTATATGAGAATTATGATGAGCCTGATCAAAATTCACTTGTTTAGTTGTCATCGACCTTAATTTGTTTAGTCAGTGGAGGTAATCAACGCATCCTAATCTAATAATTGTTATTGGCAGTCATTTGCTATGTCATTCAAGAGTACCTTATAGATCTAGGGTGGATATTTGTATAAGAAGATTATGGTAAGTTAACATGGACTAACAGAGGACTTTATGCCATATCAAGTGCATGATATAATTCACATCTCGTGGAGCTCAGTTATTTGGGGACATTCGGGCTTTGTCCTTACTATAAGTAGGCTGTGTCATTTTATAGAGAAATCAATCTGTTAAAGCGCCCATGTCATTACTGTTATTTAATAGTGCCATTTGACAACAAAATCACTCTGTTGGAAGACACATGCTTGATATAGCATTGGTCCTTTCTGAGGTGTTGGTATCCTAAATTTGTCACCCTTATCAAATTATTTTAAAGATTGAATGGATTGTTGTTTTAATCTTTGAGGTGGTAGATTTCACATGGATTTTTTTTAGAGTTTCATATTTTTTTCAGGATTTGAGTTTGAAGTGGTCTACTTTTAAATTTGGGAACATCTTAAAATAAAATCTTCTTATGTTGAGATTTTTTATCCATGCCACCATCATTTAGGAATGGTTGATGTTTCAAACTTTTTTATATAAAAAAATGAAAACTTAGAAGCTTGGTTTTGAAAGTGGACCCTTCCGATTATGATGTATTGTAACCACAACCATTTAGATGATTACAATTTGCTATTTTTAAATTTTTTCAACTCTACTTACTTGTTAGGAGAGAATCAGATGCATCTCTTTCTTATCATTCAAGTTCATTTAAACATTTATTGTACAGATGGTTTTCAGGGTGACACAAGTCTTTATGGGCTCTGAAAATTTGAGCTTTTGGGCCCTGACCTCTCCACTTATATTCAGGGATTAACGGATTATGTTCAAGGGGAATTTTCAAAAGACAAATTAGATAGAGATAAGAAACTATCTAGAGATTTTACCCACTTAACGATGATTTTAAGATGTGAGTTCTGGTTTCCTATAGCACAAGCTCTTATAGTTAATTACCCCTCTCGATAACGAGAGAGCACTTTCAATTAAGGCTAGTCGTTAAACAAATATTTAGTATGCAGCGTATATTACTAGTAAATTTAGGTTGCTAGCGCTAAATATAGATTGTTAGCATATCATATGAGCTATAGGAGGATAAGCTTGCTTAGCATTGAATTTGCAGGATTTTGGGTAGTGGGTGTGGCAGATAGGATAGAATTATTATTTAGATAATTTCAATTATGTTTTTTTTTTTCTTTTATATTATTACTAATTAAAATGATATAGAAACTGTAAATTGATTACTAGCATATTTTTTCTTGTTTATTGTGTACCTCAATTTACGTGTTATCACCTCGCACATTTCATCATTTTGCTCATTAGAAAGCTCAAGAAATATTACAATCATTTTTTAATATTTTAGACTTTTTTGACTCGACAACGAAGTTCGTTTTGTGAATGGATGATGTTCGGGCAACGTGGCACAATTTAGTGCTCATAATCCACTGATTTGATCATCTTTTCTTGATTCGATTGTGAGGATCCTCCCATAGGTAAATTGATGTCTTGATTACATCAACATAGTATGTTTGACGATCGGAGATCGTTTAGGTAGTTTTGTATAGTATTGTGCTTGCCAAACGTTGCTTTCATCGTCGATCTTTGACCGAGTTGCAAATGAGTAGCTCTTATTTGGTAAATTTGATATCTTGAATGCATTGAAGCATTTTGTTTCACAATCAAAAGAAGTTTAAGTGTTTTCATGATTGATCAAGGCGCTTTGATATTCGTGTTGAGTGACATATTTGCCAACGGTCCTCCTTTTCCTTGATTACCCGATTGGAATCTATATGGAGGTCAATAGTCTTATCGTCTCCAACCTTTTTGAGAGGGATTTGATTTGGAAAAGTAAGATTTACAACCCTACCCTATAGGCAATGCTACTGCTCGAGAGAGTACATATATGTCAAGTTTAAATTTGAATTTTAAAAAGGATTTTGAATTTTTAAAATAATTGCAAGTCTTTTATAATATCTACAGACATCTCGAAGTAACGGTAATTTAAATTCATCATTGTACATATACCATTGTCAAACTTTTATTAGTACATTTGTTGAAGCACTTGAAGGTATTTTGATGTGCTTGCATTCCTTTTGAGGCATTGTGTTTCAGCAAAAGCTTGCCTCATGAGGCACATTCAAGATAAAATTATCCATATTTGATTATTTGCACGAATATTTCATTAAGATGCATATATTATTTTGTGGGCTCCGAAAATTCGGCCCCGGCCTCCCCGCCGCGCGATTTCTTTTGTTTATTGTTCGGCGAGGGAGTTTTAACGAACTAAGTTCCGGG
>NW_021445617.1:0-233 GCF_001605985.2 Dendrobium catenatum
CATACCATAAAGGAAAAATTAGAATTAGGTTTTGTTTGGGACTGCTTTCTTACTAATGTCTAAAAAAAATTTTAGTACAAAATTTTTTGAACTTAAAATTTGTGTATTAAAAAGTTGTTTTTGAAAGTATTAAAAAAGCTATCTCAAAAAAAGTCTTAGGTTTCGTTTGGAATGGCTTTATTACAGTTTCTTAAAGAAGCTTTCAAGTACAAAAATTTTAATTTTTGTTCTAA
>NW_021445618.1:0-327 GCF_001605985.2 Dendrobium catenatum
AGCAAACAAACGAAAATCACCGGATTTCCGCTGTTTTGTGGAGAGGGCAGCGCACATAGGTTTAGGGAAAGCAAACCAATAAAGTTTCTAAGGGACCTATGGTTTGGGGACGTCAACCACACATCAACGGCCTTGGGGGATCCTAGGTTTCACTAAGTTTTAGGATTTTACCTTACCCGGGTTGTCCTAGCGCTCCAAATTGATGTCCAAACTACTGTCCAAGCTCCTAGGTTGCTGTCCAAGGTTCTTTGAAGGCTCCAAGTTGCTGTCCCAGGTTTTCCCAAGGGGGGAGACTGCTGTCCAAGCTTTTTCGGAGGTCGTCGTCGC
>NW_021445619.1:0-233 GCF_001605985.2 Dendrobium catenatum
CAAAAATAAATTAACTTCTAAACAAGCAAAATAAAATCATAAAAATCACAAAACAATCGAGACAAAATGTACAAAACATGTAAATAGAAACAAGCATAACAAAAATAAATAGATAGAAACTAAAAAATATCTATTTTAAGCATAAATATTGATCACACCTAATCTAATTGTTAGATACTAAAGGTTTCAAAAGTTAGTGGTTTTGTAAAGATATCAGCTAGTTGATTTTCTAT
>NW_021445620.1:0-337 GCF_001605985.2 Dendrobium catenatum
AATATTTGAAGGTTTCACAGCCTATAGATTTTAATTCAAATTCTGGGGTTAGAGACCTCAGAATGGGCTCAAAAATTGGAGGGTAGCCTCTAAAGACATGTCTTATCACTTTGTAAGTGATAGACCCTGAATCAGAGCCCATTTTGTTAAGATAGTTGCTATTTGTATGCTTTATATTTTTACAACTTGTATAATTTTGATGATTCCAAACTTCAATGTTTAAATGTGTAGTTATCTCTTAACAATTTTAGAAGATTTGTATTTGCTCTAGTGTGTACTAACATTTCAGGAAAATTGAATTCCAGACTATGAAGTTTTCAAATCAAATTCAGCATGA
>NW_021445621.1:0-624 GCF_001605985.2 Dendrobium catenatum
AAAGGCAGTTGATAGTAGATATTTCATAAAGATATGCCAGTCATGACTCTTCATACCAAACAATCTCCCAGTTCTTATGTTAACACATCAGCTTAAATTTAAAGAATATCCATCTGGCATCTGTTGAGTCTTTACCCATTCACAAACAACTTGCCTCTACTCTAAAGTAAAGGTGAAATGAGCTTTTAGTTCAAAATTTTTTCCATTTTAACAATCCCTCAATTCTAATCTTTCCTCCTATGAATCTCCTTTAAGTTTGTCCTTACTTTTATATTATCTTTGGATTTATCTTTGGTATCCATGATTGTATTGAATATATTATCAAAGACATTTTTTTCTATATGCATCATGCCTAAGTTATGTCTGATTAAGTTTGTCCTCTAATATGATAATGAATAAAAAAATACTTTTCTTAGTCCAATTATGGTTGACACCATACCCTAACAATTTGTAATTAGCTAATGTGTAAGAATCCATTAGTTTGAGCATAAAATTTATTCTTTCAAATATTTCTTCACTACTTAGTCTTGGAGGAGGTTGCGACATCATCATTTTATTTTTAATAAAAGTATCCTTATTTCTCTTGAAAGGATGACCTGTACGTAATAACAAGCAATGACAGTC
>NW_021445622.1:0-296 GCF_001605985.2 Dendrobium catenatum
ATCAAATTTTTTATTAAATTATCTTAATTGCCCCCTTAAAAAAGTTAAAAATCTTAGTATAGTATTGTAAGGGTTATTTGTAATTTGCTCTCTCTGGATTTTATTTTTTGCCTTTAGCCAATCTTTATTTCATGCAATTTGGCCTTCCAAAAATTGGAAAGCCTCTTGGCATTCTCTTATTTTCAACTGATTATATTGAACTTTTTTAACACTAATAAACAAATCTGTGAAAAACGATTATATGCAAAATAAATTATTTTTGCACCCATATATATATATATATATATATATATATA
>NW_021445623.1:0-354 GCF_001605985.2 Dendrobium catenatum
AAATTGGCAGGCGTACTATTATATTTGTTAATTGTGCTATAGTTAATTTGTGATGTAATGCTATGTTATGCACTTATTAACTCAGTATCCCCTTAATTTGACTGCTTTGTAAAATTGCAACATTCTCTTTATTGTTTTTCTACTATTGAACTGATGAAATGTAATTTTCTCAGGCTACTCATTCTATATATTTGTTTTGTATCTGTAGTGATTTATTATGAATTTAAATTCTTAAATCTATTCTTAAAATTGAAATATTGGCTGGTGAGCTCATTTTCAAATGGCTCAGGAGAACAAGTTTTGTCTTCTTTTTGTGCTGGTTTATTTTTTTCACTGTCTTTGATTCTTTTCATG
>NW_021445624.1:0-289 GCF_001605985.2 Dendrobium catenatum
AACAGTGGTAATACATAAATAAAAATGTTTTGCAAGCAGTTTATAAATTGAGGAATGAGATTTTTTTATTTGAACATATACTATTTCACTAAATAGATAATAAAATTATAAAATCTGCATGCTCAATTTGTAATCTTGGAGGGCAAAATTTTAAAATTGTTGCAGTCTTGTAAATGATGCTTCAATTTTCACTAGGTTCATTCTGAGCCGAAGGCCCTAAAGCCTAAGACGGTAATTTTATAACGCATTCAAGAGATAGGACCTGAGGACCTTGACTAGTTGACTCCTT
>NW_021445625.1:0-452 GCF_001605985.2 Dendrobium catenatum
GTGTATCGTCCAGGACGATGCACAATAATTGATCGTAACGGCCGAAGTTAAAATGTTTTAAATTCTTGCCACGTGTATCGTCCAGGACGAACAGTGGATCGGCCCTATCGATTGTCCAATAATGGATCGTCCAGGGCCGATTTTAAATATTCAAACGTGCTGGCACGTGGATCATCCAGGACGATCCAGTGTATCTATCAGGACGATGCACATAAATTTCATCGACCAGATAAAATATTCTATCGGTCAGGACTATCATCATGATTGCAACAGAGTTCGATCATATCGTCCAGGACGATATAGGATCTTCCAGGGCGATGAATAACAGCAAGCACAGAAAAGGTCAGCAGATAGAATTTTGAAGGTATTTTGTCCTATCGTCCAGGACGATACAAGTATCAGCCAGGACGATGTCACTAGAAATTGAAATTAAGGAAAAGATGGTGATGATC
>NW_021445626.1:0-437 GCF_001605985.2 Dendrobium catenatum
TTTTATTTTTGGCATCATTGGCCAATTTTTTGAATATTCTTCCTTTCTTAAATCTTAAAAACAAAGGAAACCCCATCTTAGTGACAGAGCGAATTGGTTGATTAAGAAAATTATGAGTTAGATTCAAAAACTTGTAAAAGATTCCTATGCGATAAATAAAATGTAGGGAGATTAAAAATTTGGTTTCAAAAACCAATTTAAAAGATGAAAAATGTTTTAAATAAAAAAAAGGATAACCTCCTTTTAGAAAATAGAGATTGAGAGTTAAAAATAAATGAGTTTCCTTCCTTTGACTATTTCAGAGAAGTAAAAAACAACTTACCAAAGATTTCAAGAAAAATCGGGAAGTATATTTTTCATTTTTAGAAAAGTAAATGTGTGTGTTGATGAGAGAAAAAAATTAATGAAAATAAAAAAAAAGAAGAAAATAATAAAAA
>NW_021445627.1:0-267 GCF_001605985.2 Dendrobium catenatum
TTGGGTTATCTGCCTTGCCGGGGGTGGCAATAAGGAAATTTTTATAAGGGATTTTCTACCTTGCTGTGGGAGAAAAAGGAGAGTCACTTTAGTAGTTCAATACTTGGAGGGCTCCTCTAGGGAGTGGACGTAGGTCGAGTTGATCGAACCACTATAACCCTTGTGTTCTTTTTACTGCTTTCACATTTAATTTTTCTGCACTTGTTTTCTATGGTGATTTTAATTTGAGCTTTATTGTGCTTTGGTTAAAAGAATTTTTTAAATACC
>NW_021445628.1:0-250 GCF_001605985.2 Dendrobium catenatum
TTATGGACATTTGCTGTTATTGGCCATTTCTATAGAAGAACACAAGATGGTTTGGGACCGAATGAGAATGTGAAGAAAAAAATCATCCATCACCTTTGAATTTATAGAAAAACAACCTATCATATATTACAATATTTTATCATACGTACAATTTTGAAATCATATGAGACAAAAATATTTATTCATATGAATGGAAATGTCCAAAAATGAAACGACTTTTCGTAAAATGCCATTCTCAAGGAGTCATTTT
>NW_021445629.1:0-209 GCF_001605985.2 Dendrobium catenatum
CACTGAGCCCGCCTCTTACATTTGACTAATTCCTCAACTAAAACAACTTACTAATTCCTCAACTAAAACAACTTACTAATTCCATGAGAGACGGCTATATGCTTTTATATCAATTTTATTAAATTTTTATTTCGATTTTACGCACTAAAGCAGCCATTTAAGATTATGTTGTTAGTTCTATATGCAATATTATTATTATTATTATTATT
>NW_021445630.1:0-371 GCF_001605985.2 Dendrobium catenatum
TATTTACTTTTGTTGCTAACAATGTATACAAATATGATGAGTCAATGCCCAATATATATTTATTTGAAGTTCGCTATGTTCTTTCGTTCTTATCCAAACAATTTCGGCTGATTACATAAATTAATACGTCGCTTCTCATTTGTGTTTGGCACAATTACATTATTAAATAATTCAATTTGCAGATTTTTTACTTGGGCTTCGTTTGTAACGGATTTTTTTACTGCTTCTTAAAATAATTTTTTAGTACCAAACTAAGAAAAATTGTGCTAGAGAACTACTTTAAAAAGCAGTAAGAAAACCGTCCCAAACGAAGGTCTAATTGCTGGTATTGTTTTTTGATACGTCATGCAAAAATTATCTTGATCGGGCAC
>NW_021445631.1:0-300 GCF_001605985.2 Dendrobium catenatum
TTATCGAACAGAGGAGGTCGGGTAATAGAATACCCTTCCGTAGTGTTGCGATTCCCAAAGTTAGACATGGATCAAATTCAAAAAGTTTTCAAACTTTAATTTTCGAATCAAGCTCTGATACCACTTGAAAGTTCGATGGGGATGTTAAGCCCTATGAACTTAGTCCCAAACTAACCAAGAGGGGGGTGAATTGGTATTTTAAAAACTTCTTTTTAAACAAAGGAATAAAATCACATAAACCAAATCACACCACGAAAATAATGCGGAATTTAAACGTGCGGAAGCAAGAAAAGGAACACA
>NW_021445632.1:0-230 GCF_001605985.2 Dendrobium catenatum
TTTTCCTTCTATAAAGCAACATCCTCAAAAAAAAAAAGAAATGAATTCAGGCTATGTTTTTCAAGATTATCAATTTTTAATTTATCCAACCGATGATATTGTCGATAAATTTGACACTCAAACAACATACAAAGTTAAAGTCTTGGATAGGTTGGTAGCATGTGAGAAACGTTGTATTAAAAGAAAGAGAGGCGCAAACACAAACTAACAAAGAGATGCACGACCATGAA
>NW_021445633.1:0-231 GCF_001605985.2 Dendrobium catenatum
CATAAAATGGTAAGGAAAAAGGAAAGTAAATTAAGACACGTAATGAATGTAATTTAATTAATAGACTAAATAAAAGAAAATAAAAAAGAAAGTAAATTAACACCCCTGGTGAATGTCAATTTAATGCGTAGATTAAATGAAAACGATAGAAAGGAAATTAAATTAACACACTTGATGAATCAATTTAATACATATATATTAAATGAAAAAAAAAACAAAAGAAAGTGAATT
>NW_021445634.1:0-454 GCF_001605985.2 Dendrobium catenatum
CAGGGCCTAGCCCAGTTTGAACGAATCCACTAGTATTGCAGTTGATTACAAATGAGGCCCTTCCTTGGGAGAAGGCCTTATTTTGATGTACATCTTATGGAATACATTACATGATGTTAATAAAAAAAGTCATTGTTGACATGTTCGTTTGGTCGGAAGGACCGTAGTCGGAGGGCGATGGAGGTTGGAAGACTTGTAGTCTGTGGGCGACTTATGTCAGGAGGACCGTAGTCGGTTGGCGACGGAGGTCGGAAGGACTGTAGTCGGCGGGCGACATAAGTCAGGAGGATCGTAGTCTGCGGGCGACGGAGGTCAAAAGAACTGTATTCGGCGGGCGACATAAGTTAAGGGGACCGTAGTCGGCGGGCGATGGAGGTCGGAAAGACTGTAGTCAGACGACGAAGATTGGAAGGACATCGTCAGGTAGAAGTCCAACAATGGAAAGAAATCCATC
>NW_021445635.1:0-200 GCF_001605985.2 Dendrobium catenatum
ACCATCACTTCCCTCTTTATTTTGACTCAAGAGATCATAAGTTTGGTAATGTTGTTTGGATAACCTAAGAAAATTATACAATAAAGAAAAACTGGAATAAGGATGTGTGATGGTTTCAAATGAACATCTTAATGATTGAATTGTGAGTAGGCATATTTTATCTGTGGAAAAATCCTCGATTGTTTCAAATAGCAATTCTA
>NW_021445636.1:0-603 GCF_001605985.2 Dendrobium catenatum
CTATTTTTTTAGTACACTTTTTAAAAGCAGGAAAAAAAGTGGTCAAAAGTTATCCCAAATGAAGCCTTAGTTAAATATTTTGATTGTAATCCAAAACAAACAAAATATATTCGAAATTCAATGTAGTGGAGATAGATATGCCACTTGTTTGTGAAGATAATGCAAAGCTAATCATTTTTTTCCTTCTGTCATTTATTTGAGAAACAATGAAGCATTTTTGACTGGGTTGGTTTCGTTGGATGCATTAAGTTTCTGAAATGACTTCAAAAGAAGTGTTATCCAATGGATTGATTGGGTTGGTCTCAATGGATGCATTAAGTTTGTGAAATGGCTTCAAAAGAAGTGTTATCCAATGTTTTGGACTATCGTTGTATCAAGATTTGCAAGAAGATCTACCAAATTTATACTAAACATTACAAGTCCAAAAGTTCTATATTCCTTTAGAAGAATTATCCAATCGTATTTTAGCTGCATCAACACCTTTGCTTCAAAGTTATTTTTAATTAGGTTTCTATTCATATATTCAATGAGAGATTAACACATTGCAGTCTTATTTCCTATTGTAAGCATTCCAATTGGCGCTACCAATGGATGGTCCATACC
>NW_021445637.1:0-229 GCF_001605985.2 Dendrobium catenatum
GCTTTTAGAAAGTGTTTGCAGGAGACCCATTGCTTCTACATCATATCCACCCTTTCACCAATCTCGGGTGGTTTGTAGCCATTTGTAGAGGACCGTACTGAATGCGACGGGTCATTCATTGTTCAGGTCTGACTCAAGTCCTGATGCCCAAGTAATGTTTGGATTTGCATTTCTCTGGCACAAACCCTTGCACATTTGTTTTGGCTTGAGTCCGAATAGATTTATTCCT
>NW_021445638.1:0-310 GCF_001605985.2 Dendrobium catenatum
CACTAGTTGCAGCCTTTTCATATTAAATTATAAATTACGAAAACAATTCTCAATAAAAATCTCAAAACAAACTCAAATTCAACTTAAATAACAAACTTTTAAACACTCAATAACTCTCAACTCAAACAAGTTCTCTAAACACCAATCTGAAATCAAACATAATTCAAATAAAACTCTATAATTTTTTATACAAAGCTCCCTACAACAATAACTGAAGCTCTTCAACAGAACAACAAAATCTCTGAGCTTTTCAAAGTCTCTTCTGTGCGAGCTCCTGTAACAAATAAATTAAATTCATTTAGCATTACAT
>NW_021445639.1:0-513 GCF_001605985.2 Dendrobium catenatum
ACATTATTCTGTACATTCTCCGTGGTCTACCTCCTCAGTATCAGTCTTTCAAAACATCGATCAGGACAATGACTCAGCCGCTTAATCTTGATCAGTTATACTCCTTCCTCATCACTGAAGAGATTCACATGACGGCTGATCTTGCAAATCCCGTGGTAACTGAGTCCTCCAATACTGCATTATTCTCTAACCGTGGCCGTGGTAGAAGAAACAGAGGTCGGTCGTATGGCTCTACTCATTCGGCAAAAGAGTCTTCAACACCGGCTCCGACGTGTCAGATTTGTCTCAAAAAGGGACATACGGCGTACGACTGTTGGCACAGGATGAATGCTCAATTCGTGCCTAAAACTCAACCATCGAACAAAGCTCTGGTGGCCGAACCATCCTCTGATTACACGGACTGGTATCTTGATTCCGGTGCATCTTCGCATTTGACGAAATCTCTGAACAACTTATCCATCTCCAGTCCATACAATGGGACTGATGGCATCACCATTGGGGATGGGAGTTCGG
>NW_021445640.1:0-215 GCF_001605985.2 Dendrobium catenatum
TTTTATATACATAGTTATCAGAACATGCATATATTTATATTTTGAAATTCTCTTGTATACCAAGAACGCATTTCAAAATCCCTCATCAGACTGGGGGCATTTTAAATATTTATTTGGGTCGACATCGCGCTGCATGTCGAGATCCCCAAATAAATATTTAAAATCTCAAAGATACAAAGCCTATCCAAAATGTCCCTGCGAGACAGGGGGCATTT
>NW_021445641.1:0-311 GCF_001605985.2 Dendrobium catenatum
AACAATAATGTTTGAAATCATCAAAACTACATAAGTTTCAAAAATGTAAGGCATTCAAATAGTAACTATCTTAACATTTTGTGCTTCATTTTTACTTTGGGCTTATTTTTTGCCTCTTTTTTTTTACATTGCGAACCTTTGCGCATTCCTTTTGATTTTTTGTAATTTTATACAACTTGCAAGAGTAATTTTATTCTTTCCAAAAATAATAATCTAAAATTTTAAATCTTTCTAAGTGGGTAAAGAATAATTGATAAGTGAAATATAAAATAAAAAATCATCGCAATTGCAATAATAATATTAACAATAAG
>NW_021445642.1:0-487 GCF_001605985.2 Dendrobium catenatum
GTTCGTTCGACTGCTTGTTGGGGAAAATAACTGACCAAATCATCCCATACGAAGTAGTATCGTATAGTGCGATCAAATAAAAAAATTTGAATTTTAAACTCTGCTGGTGTGTGTGTGCTCAATTACTCAATTACAATCACACTCTATCAGACTCAATAAAATGGAAAATACAGACTTCAGTTATAATAAACTCTAAATTGATCTTGATTTAAAGTCTTCAACTATATGATTTCCCTGAAATATTAGTATACAAGAGCAAAACCATTCTTCCAAAATATGTTAGAAGAAATAATAATCAAATTAATAATATTTAGAATCATAAAAAACATACAAGTTGCAAGAATATTAAACATGCAAAACTAAGTAGCAACTATCTCAACAATCTTCTCATTTTTGATGATGGCATAATAATTATTGTTTGAATAAAATGAAAAATCCTAAATTTCTCCTTAACTCCCCCTAAATGAATAAGTATGTGAATATAAGA
>NW_021445643.1:0-265 GCF_001605985.2 Dendrobium catenatum
AATATTTTCGCTTGTTTCTTAATTATTATTTATTAATAAAACCCAATGCTGTCCATAAACACATTTTGAATCCAATTTCAATAGTATGAGCTAAAGTGGCTCCACAAAAGATATCGAGAATGGAAATCCAAACATAGTAGTTGCTAAAGCCTTTGTTTGTAACAGCTTTCATAGTGCTTTTTTAAGTAATTTTTTAGTACTAAAAAGTTGCTTTAGAAAACAGTAAAAAAGCTATGCAAACGAAACCTAAATGTGACACGATCTA
>NW_021445644.1:0-364 GCF_001605985.2 Dendrobium catenatum
GACCAGACGTTCCTCTACGTCCTTGCACCGGACGTAATAAAAGTTCCGTTCAAGGAGAGATTATTATGTGCGGAGTGCGGACACGAGCACCGTCCGCACAAGCATCAGCTGTACCAAGTGGTACCTAGCTAGATACCTAGTGCTTATGCGGACTGTGCGCACTCTGCACCTAATAATTTTTCACGTTCAAGCCTCTCAATTTTTTGGTTCCGAAGTTCTATTTTGTAGAAATGTAATTGATGTACTTGTTGACCTCATTTTTGTATGAGGTCACCTGGACCAATCCTGACCCTACATTAATCCAGACCTTAGATCCTATGATCAATTTGATCCCTAGGATTCTTTTAGATCTAGGCCTTAGGAT
>NW_021445645.1:0-328 GCF_001605985.2 Dendrobium catenatum
TCTTATACCAGCCGTGAACGGCAGCCTCTGCTTGAACCCCATCCTGATTTGCTTATGAGTGGGCTTCAACATACTATCTGGCACTTGAACTTTATTCAAGTCCACTTGCTTTGGATTGTTGAAATTCTGTTTACTACCCACATTCTCTTTATTCTTGCCCTGTGCTCTTGTCGTTCTTCTTCTCCGTGAGGGAACTTGAATCCAAGGACCCGTATGATCCTCATTATCCTGTGATCCTTCCTCCATGCCAACTTTGCCCACATTACATTCATCATGTGCTTCAGCATTCCCCTCCTTCTCACGGCTGTCAACAGCTTTTCCTTTGCCA
>NW_021445646.1:0-233 GCF_001605985.2 Dendrobium catenatum
GTTATTCAATAACTCATCCACCACTTTTTGATAACATACCGGTTGATTTCTGGAAAATTAGAACGTCTATATTTTTGCAATCTATAGTTTACCGCATGTGGATGTTAGTAAATGATGGGTATGTTGCACCGTTTAAAATTGTTAATGGTTTGAAAACTCCTGTACAGTTTATTGAATGGAGCAATGAGGATAAGGTGTTAGCCCAACTGAATGCTAAGTGCTTAAACTGCTTT
>NW_021445647.1:0-260 GCF_001605985.2 Dendrobium catenatum
CAATTTGATCTCAGTCTGCAATCGTTTCCAAAGTTCTCGCCAGAAATGGCTCACGAACTGTACATCCCTGTCGGATGTGATGCTCCGAGGCAATCCATGGAGGCGGACAATTTCTTTGAAGAAAAGGATGGCGACATTCAATGCATCGTAAGTCTTCTTACAAGCGAGGAAGTGCGCCATTTTGGAGAATCTATCGACAACCACCATTATCGAATCAGCTCCCCTTCTTGTTCTTGGCAATCCCAGTATGAAATCCATGC
>NW_021445648.1:0-482 GCF_001605985.2 Dendrobium catenatum
AAGTATAGGTAAAGCGCAGGTAAAGCATAACTAAAGCACAAGTCAAAAGCGCGGTCAAAAGTGCAGATGACGCGGCAAATTTGTATTAGATGTGATACGTCATCATAAAATTATCCTAATCGGGCACGAATCTCGAGGCAAAAGGCTAGTTGGAAACTTCAAAATTTTATTTTGGAAGCATCCGAACTCCGATTTCAGCGAGCTTATAGTCAAACTGAGCGTCTCGGAAATACGAACCCAACGACACCAAGATCAACCTAATCCGAGCCCCAAATGAGTCTGAATCAATGGCTCAAAGTGCTATTGAAAGGTTCAAACATCAATTTGAGTTACCAAACGGTCTCCAATTTTTACGAACTTATTCTCGAATCGAACGGCTCGACGAGAAGAATCCAACGAGCCTAAGATCGCTGAATTCCGACATAATTAAGGCCTCCAAATCTCTAACGAACGGTGCACGGTCGTAGGATTCAATATCGGCC
>NW_021445649.1:0-324 GCF_001605985.2 Dendrobium catenatum
TTTGAAATTAGCCAACAAGAAATCTTAAATAAATACTCAAAATTACTAGAACATCGTACTAATAACATATTTAAAATTACTTGGGCTAAAGTTACCATAATCTGATAAAATAACATTTTGGTAAAACTAAATTATAAATTTGATAAAAAAAATATAAAAATATTGAATTATTAAAAATTAAGACAAAAAAATGAAACTTACCTCGATCCCAGCAACTTTTCTAGCTCGATCGATAGTTAAAAAAAAGACTTGAAGCACCCTGAAATCTTTTTTCTTTCAAGAAAACCCTTTCTCTCTCTCTCTCTCTCTCTCTTTCTCCTCTCT
>NW_021445650.1:0-235 GCF_001605985.2 Dendrobium catenatum
TTGATTTGATCGGATTTATGGATTTATTGTATCGTATAATTTCATTGATTTCATCGATTTCATTGATTGATCGCTGAGCATAGATATTGGTATGGATGGATATATATTGTATTGATTCATTGATGCTATGGACATGGATACTATAGATTCATTGATATTATTGTTTATAGATTCATTGATACTACTGCTTTTGCACCACATTAACCTGCTGCATTTGATTCATTGCTAGTATAGA
>NW_021445651.1:0-248 GCF_001605985.2 Dendrobium catenatum
GCGGCTAGCTTTTGGAAATAATTAAAGATGTGGAGCCTTGGAGGTTTCAGCCAGGAGAGAGAGGGGAGGAGGTGAGTGTCTAGGTACGTTGAATGTGAGGGAATTGGAATTAATTAAATAATCTATTTCAGATTTTGGGAATTGATTATTAATTAAGAGGGCTCTCTAAATTGAGATGATCTCATTTAGGTCAGTTTTTTTATTTTCAAATTCTTTTGAATTTTGAAATCAAATAGTTTCCAAAATTA
>NW_021445652.1:0-253 GCF_001605985.2 Dendrobium catenatum
GGCGAGACAAAGAGTGAAAGTCACCTCTACAACCACCAGACGCACACGTATGCGGTGTAGTGAGGGAAAGAGAAGTAAGTGTTGCAACCCATGACCCCGAGTTTGAGATTTTGATGATGCCAAATAATGAGTGTTTTGGAACAGCTTTTCATTGAATATTATTTTATTTGCTATTTTCCTTTAGCAATAACATTTCAGAAAGATCACAAGTGACTTAGGAAGAAAAGAAGACTCAAGACCGGGTAGATTAGGA
>NW_021445653.1:0-680 GCF_001605985.2 Dendrobium catenatum
TTCATTCTATTCTTAAAAACTCATTTGGTTCCTACAATAGTCTAGTCGGTAGGTCTACTCACCAACTCCCAAACATCATTCATAACTAATTGATTCAATTCTTTATGCATTTCTATGCTCTTGAATTCAGCAGTTAGGGCTTGGTTAATGTTGATTGGTTCTATCATGAAGATAAATATAGAATGACTAACCTCCTTCCTAAGTCCATGCCTAATTCTAGCACCTTCATATTAGTTTCCTGAGATTAATTCTTTAGGATGACAGGAAGAATATCTCCATTCTCTAGGCCGTGGCTCCTGAGATTCTACTATATCTCCTAAAATAATGGGGATTCAGAATGCTCCAAATGCTCCCATAATATCTTATTTACTTTATATTGATGACATTCTTATGTTTTCTGAAGCTAGCATCAAGAGTGTTAAAAAGGTGGAAAGTATTTTAAACAAGTATTGCAAATGGTCAGGATAAAGTTTGAATGAAAATAAATTGGCCATTTTATTTGAGAAATATCACAAGTTGAAAAGAAGGAAAGCTATTACAAAGGTATTTTATATCATTATTGTTAATGAAATGGAGTGAAGATAACGTCAAGAAGGATGGTTGGTTCAGATTTCCAAAAGCTGATGGATGTTGATAATAGGGAAAAGAATTTTATTTTTTTTGGAAGGAAGAATGGTCAT
>NW_021445654.1:0-309 GCF_001605985.2 Dendrobium catenatum
GGTTGGTTCTAGAAACTGCTGAAAACTGTTCTAAGTCAGTTAATCATTTGGACGAAAATTTATTCGTCTCGACGAAATTTTTACAGAGGACCGATCGTCCTGGACGATTCTTTACTTCGTTTGGACGAAAATTTTCTAGAGGACCAATCGCGATGGACGATAATTTAATTTCGTCTGGGCGAAAATTTTCCAGAGACCCGATCGTCCTGGACGATATTTAATTTCGTCTGCACGACATTTTTCCAGAGGACCAGTCGCCACAGACGATAATTTAAATTCATCTGGACGAAAATTTTCCAGTGAACCAAT
>NW_021445655.1:0-230 GCF_001605985.2 Dendrobium catenatum
TCAACACTTTTTTAATGAGGGTTCATTTAAAAAAAAACTATCAATTCACCCCCCCCCTCTTGGTAGCCTTGGGACATTAACTTAGGTCTAACAACATATTCACTAGACTCAACAAGTGGTATCAGATCTTTATTTCAAAATCATAAGTTTAAACTACTTTTTGATTAACGTAGATGGCTACATTCAGAAACCGAATTACACCTGAGGGTTACTCTATTACTAGACCTCCA
>NW_021445656.1:0-363 GCF_001605985.2 Dendrobium catenatum
AAGAAAAAATGGTGTTAGTTAAAATAATTAATCATATGAGATGACTAACGTCATACTAGACAGTTGGTTATTTCAAATAATCCACTACTTTTTTCTTAATTTTCATAAATAGGAAAATTTTGAATGCTGAACTATTTGCACAATATGATTAATATCGTATTGTATGAACATTTATAAATCATTCCTATTTTTTGTTAGAAAATCTAGGAATCAAATTAATTCAAAATCTTTAAGAAATCGTACGGTCTGATGTATATCGTATAATACAAACAAATAGAAATTGAGTTCTTTCAATTCATGTTCAAATAGGGTGAATTATGGACTTGTTGAGCTAATTATACCATAATATCATGATCGTATAGG
>NW_021445657.1:0-1304 GCF_001605985.2 Dendrobium catenatum
CGGCACGAAGATCTGGCGCATCTATCACAGGAGGCGTTGTAAATCAACGGCTCTAATTTAGGTCATTTATGAATTATTTTCTACATTTTAGTTTCTATTTTATGTTATTTTCTATTTTACCGCTAGGTTAATTTATTTGAGTGTTGTGGCCCAAGGGGTATTTTTGTAATTTTCTATTTTCTCATGTTATGGCCTATAAATAAGGGCCTTAAGCTATTGTAAAGGAGGGGGATTGATATGAAAAAATTTCGTGTTCCACACTTTGTTCTTGGGAGAGAATGAGAGTGAGATTCCTATGGGAAGGAATCTAAGTTGTCACCAGCCGCAGGATGGGTCCGGGCTCGTGACGTGAAGTCCCTTGGAGAAGAGCAAACGAATCACCCGTCAGTCTTCGGAAGAGTCCAAGGCTCGCAGTTTCTATCATTTTTATTTTCTATCTTTCGTTTCTATCTTTGTTTTTCTTTGGTTCCTTCTTGTTGCGTCATCCTCTACCTACGTCCCCCATCGTCGTCTCCTTTTCCATCATAAGGCGCCGGCCACCTCACCCGAAATCTTCTAACCGCCGGCCTCCCTCCATGGGATTTGAAATTCGAAATTTCAAATCTCCCCATGAGACATAATTGACTTTCCTAAATTAAATCCTTAATTTTAGGCAATCTCCTTAATTGTAATCCAATCTCAATTTGAAATTCAAATTAAGTTTAATTGATTGCCTTGCTTTAGGAAACTTCCCTCATATTTGAAACCTGAGAATTCTGGTCAGATTTTATTAATTCAGCTTTAATTTGTGGGCCCCATTTTATTCATTACCAAGCCCCTTTCTCTCTCTCCTTATGGCCGGCCACCTCACCCCCATCGTCTCTCTCTCTAATTACCACCTCATCACCCCTTAATTATTTCCCAAATACCTCCCCTCTCAACGTCAGTTCAGCTTTTATTCAAAATTTGAAAATCTGAGAGAGGAAATGAAGATTTCCTCTCAGATTTCCCTCCCATTCTTCACGTAACGGCTTAGGATTTTAATTTTATTTCCGAATTTACCTCTCAGCTCACCACTTTCCCAGCTGTTTCGAATTTCATTAATTCCTACAGGAATTAATTGGAAAATCTCCACTGTTTATCAATCCCGTGAACTGTCTCCCGTCACCACCCCTCCCCCCTTGCCTACCTGCTTGAGAAGACCTCTCTAGGCCAGAGCTTGTGAAGGAAATCACATTCAGCCTTCTACTCCTATTCACGGCTAAACTCCTATTATCCCTTCCAACCAATCCTCCCTACCTTGAGAGCTCATTTTCTTCTCAGAT
>NW_021445658.1:0-705 GCF_001605985.2 Dendrobium catenatum
TCACTATTCACAGGTCCCAATGACTTCAATTCTTTGGATAATTTAACCTTGACATCTTCACTACCATAATTCGTATCAAAGTTTACCTTTGGTTCCATAATTTCCATGCCTTTGTCAACCACCTTTTCATTACTAACATCTTTAACCAAAGGTTCATCATCATTCTCCTCAACCAAAACTGCAAACCGATTTGTTGATTGTTCGAACATACCAGTTACAGCAGTTTTTCCAGAGACTTCATCCGCCTTGTTACTGTTACATTCATCCTGAACTTTCTCCTGGACTTCTTCACGCCGAACATCCTTCTGACCAGCAGAATTTTTCAGTTCTATCTTCCTTCCAATATTCTGCTCATAATTTTTTACTGCATTACTTCTTCTACCTCTTCTGTTCTTGAATTGGACATGAATCCATGGACCATATTCAGTGCTCACCACCGAATGCTCATTGTCATGTTTCACAAAATTTTCCTTCCCATTATCTGATCCCATGTTCTTCAATGACTGATCTTTAATCACCATCTTGACATTTTCCGGACAAGTCTTCAGATCATGGCCTACCCTTCCGCATTGGTAGAACATAAGATCAATTTTTTCATATTCCACCCTTTGGAAAAATCTCCCATCCGAACCTTCAACCCACGTACCATTCAAAAGTTTTTTCTCTATATCAATTCTCACACAAACACGTGCAAATTCACGTTTA
>NW_021445659.1:0-235 GCF_001605985.2 Dendrobium catenatum
GCATATGATTTTAACTAGTTATTCATCACCGTCACGAGTTATTAATGGAGTTAAAATTGATATTCCTTTTAGTCAATGGAACAGGGAAGAACAACTCAATGCTCAATTGAATACGAAGTCTTTAAATTGCTTTTTTTGTGCTTTAAATTTTGATGAGTTTATGTTAGTATCCACGTGCACTACCAGTAAGGATGTTTTGGATAAATTGCACACCATATACGAAGGCACTAGTGAA
>NW_021445660.1:0-351 GCF_001605985.2 Dendrobium catenatum
CCAGATAAAATTTAAGTATGATATATCCTCGAAAAAATTATCTTAATCGGGCGCGAATCTCGATGCAAAATCAAGTCGGAAACTTCAAAAATTAAATTCGGGAGCATCTAAACTCCGATTTCAACAAACTTACTGTCAAACTGAGCGTCTCAGAAATACAAACATAACGACACAAAATTCAACGATATTACATTCCTTTGAACAAGACTTTCACATGCATTCGGTATCATTATTGCATTTGCGCGCAACTCTAGAAAATGAGTTCATCATTGGATTATAGGCAAGTCCATTTAGATTCTCTTAAAAAGAGTTAAATTGGCCAAAAGACCACTTAATGATAAATTGCTCATT
>NW_021445661.1:0-254 GCF_001605985.2 Dendrobium catenatum
TGGTGAGGACTTTTTGATCTGAGTTCTGGTTTCCTACAGGCGCAAGCCCCTATAGTTAATTATCCCTCCTGATAACAGGAGAAAACTTTCGATTAAGGCTAGTCGTTTAAGCGTTTACATAAGTTATGAACCTATCGTATAATAACAATAATTTAGGGTTTAAGTTTTGGATTTGAATTTTGAAGTTTGGAATTTGGAAGTTTGAAATTTGAAATTTAGAGTTTATCACCATAAACTTAAAACTGGTGGTGGGG
>NW_021445662.1:0-274 GCF_001605985.2 Dendrobium catenatum
ATACTTGGAGAGTGCCTCCAAGGAGTGGACGTAGGTCAAGTTGACCGAACCACTATAAATTCCTGTGTTCTTATTTTTGCTTCATCACTTTTAATTCCACATTTATTTTTTGTGGTGTGGTTTTGGTTTATGCAATTTTTATTCTTTGTGAAAAGTAATTTTAAAATACCAATTCACCCCCATCTTGGTTAGCTTGGGACTAAGTTCATAAGGGCTTAACATCCCTAACGAACTTTCATAAGGGAGACATTGAGTTACACCATGTGACAACTGA
>NW_021445663.1:0-292 GCF_001605985.2 Dendrobium catenatum
ACTACTTTCTTAAAATATCACATCTTTAACTTGGGAAGTTTTTCAATTCAAATTCAAATAAATTTAAAATTCAAACTATTTCCTAAATGATCTAATTTATTTTAGGAAGCCCCATAATCTTTGCAGATCTGAAATTAAAGTGGATTTGATTCCAAATTCACATTCAATGAATGTGAACATCTTTCCTTTGTTTTCTACCCCCGCCCTTTCCTACTCTGGTCGGCCCCTCTTCCTCTCTCTCCTCTGCTTAATAGGCCCATTAAAGCTCCCTCAATTAAGCCATCAATTCCCC
>NW_021445664.1:0-230 GCF_001605985.2 Dendrobium catenatum
AGTCAAGGATTGGTAGAATGATTTAACTCAATTTGTAAACAATCCTGATATGAATCTTACACAACAGTTTGTCTACCGTGCTTCTATCTCCCCGTGGAATTTTGTAAATCTGGAAAAGATACTCTTATTGTGTGCCCCTCATCCTTTTGCAAGCCATGGCTCTAGAGTTTTTTTTTTTGGATATTGATGATATGGATTAATTGAAGGGATTATGGAATTCAGTTGACTGC
>NW_021445665.1:0-351 GCF_001605985.2 Dendrobium catenatum
TGAAGTTTCGATTGTCAAATTGACTGGATCAAAGTTTTGATGTGTTTGAAGCTTGAATTAATTGGGATTTGAGTTGAATGAAGTTTGAGATTTAAATTGATCAAAGGTAGGAATCAAATTGAAGTTGGAGTTGATCAAAGGTAGGAATTGATTTGAGGTTGAGATATATCAAGGGTGGGGATTGATTTGAGTCTAGATTAGTCCTAAGATCTAAAGGGGTTCTAGGATCTAGGATCTAAGGGAATCCTAGGTTCTAGAGTAGGCCCTAAGGTCTTGCTCTAGGAAAGGATCCTTAGGTCTAGAGTGGATCCTAGGATCTAGAATTAATCTGGTGTTTGGAAGGGCCTTAGT
>NW_021445666.1:0-2483 GCF_001605985.2 Dendrobium catenatum
CCTAAACAGTCCTTACATTCAAAATTCCCTCCCAAATCCCTCAAAAATCCTTCCAAATGTGCGCCCATGAACCTAGTGGCTTGATCGGCCCCTGCGGGAGAGGCGGAAAAGTTATGCCTCTATCGTCTGGGTCGGTCCCGTGTGGACCGGCTAGACCGGTCTAACAATACTCCCTTCCCAAAGATTCATCTTGTCCTCATGGGGAAAATATGCTCATGTTCCCGTGGAGGTGGCCATCCTTAAGGTGGCTGAAAAACATTACTGAATTGCTGAATCAAGGGATGCATTGAAAGAGAAACATCCCCTCCCTCTTCAAATCTGATCACATCCAGCATGTGTAGTCCCACTAGATAATATTCCCCCACATTTTATATGTTTCTAACCATGGTCTTAAGTGATACCATGGCTTTGGATAGCCCTACATCTCCCCTTATAACCACCTTTCTTCAATCCACCGTTAATTTCATCGTGAGTTCTCCCCAATTGTCATTGGTTTCCCCCAAGGTTTGCAACCACTTTATCCCCAGGATGACATCAGTACTTCCTAACTCTAGTGGAAGAAAATCCTCCCTTACCTGAATCCCCTGGATGATCAACACCACTCCTCTATAGATACCCTGGCCTTTCTCCCTTACTTGAATCCCTAAGAGTGATGTATTTGCTCAATGTGGAGTTCGAAATGAATAATCTTGGTCCTGCCAAGAAATTCTTGAAATGGAGATCATCAAAGATAAAGAAACAAAAGAATTTCTATTCACAAGGGGACATAAATCGAGAAGATTGTGGACAGGTTTGGGATAGCAGCTTCTAAACTAGTTTCTCACCCCTAACACAGCATATAAGGATGAGCAAGAATCAAGCACCAAGTGATGATATTGCAATATTATACATGACAAAAGTTCCCTAGTAAGATATTATGAATAGTGTTATGCATGCTACAATTTTTTTAAGTCAAATTTAACTTACTTGCTCATCATTATAAGTAGGTTATCCAAAGAGGAATCATTCCAAAGCTATAAACAAGGTGTTGCAGCACTTAAATGAAACATAACTTTATGATTGTGGTATAGAAATATGATTCAGTAAAAGAAATGACTGCAGAGTTCGTATATCCAAATTTTTTAGATTATTTAGATACTTGAATATCACGTATAGATTATGTATTTAAGGTGCTATGAAATTCCATTAGTTGGTAGGTAATTTAAAACTAATTGTGGTCTTATATATAATAGAAGCTAAACACGTTGTTGCTTCAGAAGCAATGAAAGAAGCATCATAATTCAAATGATTGATTTTTTATATGCTAATGTGCTCAATGCCAACAAATGTATTTGTATTTTGTGAAAATCAAAATGATGCATTCCTCACCAAAAAGCACATGTATCATGAAAGGTCTAAGGCTCTAAGCACATAGGTGTGAGGTTTCATTTCATTGAAAAGGCAATTGCTAATTGGATTATAGAGATTGTGAAAATTTTACCAAATGATAATGCATTGATATGTTGACAAAGGCACTAGCTTCCTCAAATGTCAGCATTGCTTGGACTTGGTGAGGTTAGTGAGGGAGAAATTTTGATGTTGTTTTCTCATCTCTTTGTGGTGAAGATTGTTGTATTGGTTCTTTTATTTCACTATAAGCTCGTGTCAGATTTACACTAGTTTCTTGTTGAGAAGAGTATTTCTGTGATTTTTTTTTTTTTACATCTCTACCATCAGGAGTGGCTATAAATACGCACCTCCTTCACAAATTGGAAAAAAATTGGATTTCATTCCTCAAGTGAATAGCATTACCTGTCTTTATCTTCCTACTTTATTGTCCCTATTTCTGAATTCTTGGAGATATGATATTTTGATTATGCTGCAAGAACTGAATTAAGGTTTTCTAAAAGCAAGGTGGCCTCTTATTTCTTGAAGGAGTTATCTCTACATCTAGCGACTGTACGTTAAAGGTGGCTTGTAGGTCGATCCCAATTCAAAGTGGGAAGCCTCATTCAATGTCCAAGAAACCAAGAATAGAAGCTAAAGGTAAGGATTTAACACCAAGTTCACATACAACAAGTAAAATACAAAAGAATTATCTATTCAAGATGCTAGGGGACTTACACTGAAAAGGCATACCAATGCATCCTACCTAGGGGTTGTTTGTTTGACTAAAAAAATATGCATCGTAAAAAAAATGTAGTGTAAAAGAAATGCAGTATAAAAGAAATACTTTGGAATTGTTTGGATGAAAGTAAAGGAAATGCAAGTGAGTATTTTTTTTTTATTTGGTTTGAAATAATGAATATAGTATAAAGTCCAAAAATGGTGGCGGCCGATGGGGAAGGTGGTGGTGGTGGTAGTGGCTGACAGCATTGATCGATGGTGGTCGTGGCCTATGGCGGTTGTAGCCGTAGCTGACGTTGGTGGTGGTCACCAGCATCGGGTGGTGGTGGCCAGCAGTATGTGGTGGCCGGTCGTGGATGGCATTTTTGAAGTGGGGC
>NW_021445667.1:0-1264 GCF_001605985.2 Dendrobium catenatum
GACGTCTCTTTTGAGAGTGGAAAAATAGGATATGAAATACATAATCTTATGAATAAAAAAAAATATATTTTTTTTAGAATTTGGGAAATTGAATTTATTAAAGCTGAGCAAAATAATCAAAATGTTTATTTTTATCAGAAAAAAGGTTTTAGGTTGAACAATGCCCTCCCTGAGCTCTTCCTCGTTCCACCCCTATTAATGCCTTATCATTCTCAATCAAAGATATGAGAACTCAACCATGGAAGATTTGAATAGGCAAAGCATCACAGCATCAGCTCTTAATAAAATAGATAAGCACTGGCAAATACAAATTAATAATGGCCAAAACAAAAGAGCTTGGTGCAACAACCCAACGAGTCGTGCTTCTTCCACAACAATACCATATGCCGATCCTCTATAAAAATAAATCCACAACTACTCAAAATGAGGAATGTCATTGAAACATCAGAGAGAATAATGCATCCTACCCTGCTCATTATGAAACATCTTGAACCCAAAAGAACCAACTAAATTCGAAAAATAAAGAATAATGAGAGAACAGGAATAAGGATAGGTGTCAGATGACAGGAAAATCCATCAGGTAAGGCAAGTAGAGAAGCTTTCTAAGGAGCAATGTATGAATCCCCATTTTTATGGCGGCTATCTTTGCATAAAAAACTGCACGACATCCAAAGATTTGAGATCACAAAAATACGAAAGTACCTCATATAATAGCTTTAAATCTTCATCTGTGTATGGAACTCATAAAGAGAAGAAAGTACTTCAGATAATAGCATTGAGAACAATGCTTCACTTCCCCAAAAATAATGGGCGTTGTGAGAAGATAAACTTGCCACTAGTATTTAGAAGCCTTTCGATATGCAATGCAGATAAAGGCAGACAAAAAGGTAACAAGGATAGTAGAAAGCGAGCTTCCTTGCCAATCTGCCATTACAACTAGCCATTAAAAGGCTCAAATAGGCATCTCCAACCGAAAAACTTATTTTCCACTTCAAAAATGCGGTAAGAGACGTATCAAATAGTAATTCATCTTCAATATGTGTATATTATTCCTCATATCTATTTTTACACACAAAAATTGCGTTTGTGAACAGTGCAACTCCAATATTGGGATCGCACTATTCACGGACGCGAAAGGGTGAAAGATCGTTATCTTCGCAGCGAGAAAGATAGTTATCTTCGCAGCGACCGAGCTCCAGTCTTTACTTAAGATCCAACGTCGATAAAAAATTTCGTGACTTCCGATCCGACGGGAAGAAAAATT
>NW_021445668.1:0-277 GCF_001605985.2 Dendrobium catenatum
CGCTTGCACAAAACAGAGGGCACGAGCTGTTTGGACCACACGACTCTTGTTCGATCTCCAACGGCAATGAAGGCCGCTTTCTCCTCTCTGCTTTCGTTGATTCATATACCCCAGACGATTCCGACAATGAAGGTCGATATTTATAGTAGTAATAAAGGTTGATTTGATCAGCAATAAAGGCTGATTTGCTTGTATCAACAATAAAGGTTGATTTTATCATGTCAGCAATAAAGGCTGACGGATTAGGTAATATCAGCAATAAAGGCTGAAAACCTTG
>NW_021445669.1:0-205 GCF_001605985.2 Dendrobium catenatum
TATATATAATATATATATATATAATCAGAATATATTGTTTCAAATGTTTGCATGATCTGGAATCAACAAAGGATTTCCGAAAAAAAAAAAAGATGAAACTACCTAAAAAAAATGTTCTCTTTAAATAAAAAATGCTCCCAATATCTCACAATAAAACTATAAACCAGCCAAAGAGCTCCTACTCAAGCAGTATGCTCTAAGTTAC
>NW_021445670.1:0-246 GCF_001605985.2 Dendrobium catenatum
ATAATTTTTTGGATATACAACACTTGCCCAACTTGACCCTTCAGACACCCTGTGTCCCTGTTCATTGACTCTTTATAGTTGTAAAAGAGGTGATGATTGATTTTGATGTGAAACTAAATGCAAGGAGCTGCGTGGGAAATTAAAATTGAGTTGGCAAAGAAATTACAATTAATAACTTATGGCGATAGCAAGAAAATCATTAAACTTTTGTAGTTGTCAACTAGCTTAGGCGAAGAAGCATGTAGA
>NW_021445671.1:0-484 GCF_001605985.2 Dendrobium catenatum
TTCTATCTGAAAGCCATGAGCTGTATTTGTACATGATTCTTTTGAGGAAAAAAATATAGATGATCTGTTCCGCTGCATTTGATGTTTATAGTAGCTCTATGTGTGTCTGTTTCTGTGTGTATGTTTGGAAGAAAGATCTGAAACAAATTCCAAAGCCAGATCCTGGAATCAGTTCAGTCAATCTGAATGTTCAGGCACTCACGACCCGATGCGAGCGGGATCCGTCCCGGTCGGGTTGGGTCGTGACAAATATACATTCTTATAACTTGATTTAAGAGAATGAAAATATCTTCATACAACCTTTGAGTTGTAGGAGTGAAAATTCTCTACAATTTTGGTTTGCATAGAAGAGAAGGAGAGATGCAATTGGAGATTGCAAATCAAATAGAGTTCTTTGGACATTTGTTATCCAAAGAGGGGAATGCATTCTCCTAATTTAGATTTAGAAAAATGGAAGAAAGCTAGTAGTTTCTCCTTTGCTTGA
>NW_021445672.1:0-555 GCF_001605985.2 Dendrobium catenatum
GTTCTGGATGATTCCAAAATAGCTTGATTGTCCGGGCTGATCTCACGATCATCCCGGACGATTAGTTCAAATCAAAGAGAAATCGTCAAGAGCATCGCCCAGAATTTGAGCTGGCCGATCCTGATCATCTAGGAGCAACTAAGGTTTTTTGAACTGATCATCCCGATCGATCTTGTGATCGTCCTAGATGATGTGATCGTAACAATCATCATTAATTGCTTGCCTTAAATGCCAGATTAATTTAGGCATAATTGTATCATATCATCCAAGCCAATACAAGATCATCCTGGACGATTTCTATAAATAAAGAATGCTTAAATAGATCACGGCGGCTGATTCTTTCTGTTCTAAGGCTATCATCCTGGCTGATACAATTATCTTCCAGGCCGATCGGCTAATGACTACTGCCTTAACAAGATGTCTTGATTAGGGTTTCTATTTTAAATCTGATCATCCAGGATGATAATAATATCGTCCGAGATGATGTGAGTAAAAAACAAAAATTCTAAGTTAGACAGAAAAATCACTCAAGTGTGTGTGTAGGGTTACTTAGCA
>NW_021445673.1:0-292 GCF_001605985.2 Dendrobium catenatum
TGGCTATGGGGGAGAGTTTGAAAATAAGAGATTTGGAGACTTCTATGAGGATAAGGGGATTAGTCACAATTTCTCAGCTCCTAGGACCCCTCAACAGAACTGGGTAGCTGAAAGAAAGAACCAGATCTTAGTTGAAGCTGCTAGAGGCATGCTTACTGAGTATTCACTTCTAAAATATTTTTGTGCTGAAGCGATAAAGACAACTTATTATGTGTTGAATAAGGTGAATGTTAGAGCCAAACTTGATAAGATACCCTATGAGATCCTTAAGGGTGGGACACCCAACCTTTCC
>NW_021445674.1:0-224 GCF_001605985.2 Dendrobium catenatum
AACTAAAAATTTTGTACTAAAAAATAGTTTTTAAAAACAATAAGAAAGTCATCCCAAACGAGCCTTAAACTATATTATTAATTTGTGCTTGATTAGATTGATTCAAGAAAAAAAAATAATTGTAATTTATTTTTCTCTTTATATCTCTTTCTTGAAAATTTTAAATAATTGAATCTAATAAATTAGAGCTGCATTTAAAAAAATTACTATGATTATTAAAAGCA
>NW_021445675.1:0-357 GCF_001605985.2 Dendrobium catenatum
TCTACAATTAATTAATTATTTATTTAATCATAGTAATTTTTTATCAATGAATCGTTTAAACTAGCTATCTAAAATTATTAAATTCAGTATTATTTTTTGTTAATAATTAAGAAATACCTAATTGACAAAAAAATGATTAATAATTAACAATCTATTAATTAGAATTCTTATTAAGATTATAAAAACTTTATTTTTATTAAATAGTTATGGTAATTAGCCATTTTATAATCTATTAATCCTTTTTTTAGCAATGAAATATATAGTGGATGATTTTGTTAATAATAAGGAACAAAAATCAGTTAAATTAGGCCATGTATAATTGAGTTGATTTTGAGTTTTGAGTCCTGTATTAAAATC
>NW_021445676.1:0-307 GCF_001605985.2 Dendrobium catenatum
AGCTATATAGCGATGCCTTCTTTTGAATGATGATGATGCTTCTTTTGTTCTAATTGGTGTCTTTTAATGTGAGTAAGCCCTTATGTAATTTCTCCTAGTGCTATGTTTTTTTTTATGTATCCATTCGCACTTTTATATATGCTTAATTAAACTATTGGTTCAAGCTTATTGCTATCCATTTTTAAGACTAGATATTTTTTTTAATACATATTTTATAACCTATTTATTTAATAGCTCGTGCTTTTCTTTCAATGCAATATAATTAATTCATAAGTTTGAATAATTAATTATTAAATTTGTATGCTTT
>NW_021445677.1:0-423 GCF_001605985.2 Dendrobium catenatum
ATGAGCCTGTCAAAGGTGGAGGAACTAATGAAGAAGCTTTGATTCACTTTGCACGCTTACTTTCAAATGAAAGGAAGAGAAGAATTAATGGTACAAAAATGGCAGCCGCTGCTTAACGTGTTATCACAAGTTTGCTTGTTGTACAATTCTATTGGATTTTGACTTAGGACGATCTTTCTCTAACTGCTTCTTAGTAAAAAAAATTTCATTTTTGTATAAAAAATTATTTCAAGAAGCAGTAAGAAAACTGTTTCAAATAAAGGACATGATTCCTTTGAACTTAGCATATCAATTCATAAAATTTTAAATATATTCTGATTAAAATTGGGTTAGGACATCCTACCTAATTTGTATCTATTTTTTAATTGCATTTGTTCATATAAAAATAATTATATCTAATTTAATTATCCAGCGGATTTCATT
>NW_021445678.1:0-411 GCF_001605985.2 Dendrobium catenatum
TTCATCCCTAAAATATTTAAATTCTTTTTCTAATATTGCATAGGATGATTTTAAAAGATTACTGTGTTTATTCAAATCAGCGAATTCATCAAGTAATATCATGTGATTGCTATCTATTAATGCATGATTTTTTCTAAGGATTTGATGCTCTTTTTGTAATTCTTGTAATTCTATGTTTAATATAGCATTCATTTTTTTAAGTTTTATATATGTTGTATGTATTCTTTTAGAAACTTAAAGCAATTCATCATAGGTTATGTCACATACCACTTTATGATCTAATAGATCAACATCATCATCCATTAAACATAAGTTGGTGACTTTCTCCTCCATTTATATTTAGGACGAATCCTAAGCCGAGTCCACTCAAAAAGCTCTCTAAAATCTCTTCTTGCCCTTTCTCCCATTTAT
>NW_021445679.1:0-204 GCF_001605985.2 Dendrobium catenatum
ATAAAATAATATAAAAAATGTATTTTTCTCTGTTTTTAAAATAATTAAAAATATACCTAATATTTTTAAGTAAAGATAATTTTAAATTAAAAAGGCCGAGAATACGAACAATTCGAGGTAATGCACGCATTTTTTTGCTCAAAATGGATTTTTGGCGATTTTTTGAAGAAAATAAGGTTTAAAAAACATTTAAAATCGATTTTA
>NW_021445680.1:0-985 GCF_001605985.2 Dendrobium catenatum
TACCATAGGTCAGTTCCCTAATAACTACAGGACGTAATCAACTGTGGTAAGTCGGTTCACATCGTCCTGGGACGAACAGGACTTCGTCCACATGAAATTTTTATAGAGAGCAACTCATCCTAGCACGGTAATGAATTTCGTCTAAACAAAATTTTTATAGAGAAGAATTCATCCTGGGACGATTTGGATTTCGTCTGGATGAAATTTTTACAGAGCCAGTCCTGGCACGATTATAGATTTCGTCTGAACGAAATTTTTACAGAGCCCAATTCATCCTGGGATGAAAATAATTTCATCCTGAACGATCAGGACTTAGAAAAATTTCATCACCTCATGTTCGTTTTATTGCTCCTACGAGGAGATAATTGACTTGATCGTCCCGTACGAACTAGGTTCATCCCGTACGATCAATATAAATTTTATAAGATCTCCTTAAGTGTGTGTGTTTTTATTCACTCAATTACAATCACTCCCTTTCAATTCAAAAAACAATTTAAAGCTTCAATTTGCAAAGGATTGTATGCTGAATTCGATTTGAAGTATTCATAGTTTGGAGTTTAATTTTCCTAAAATGTTAGTACACACAAGAGCAAAAATAAATCTACCAAAAAGTGTTAGGAGATAACTACACATAAAATAACAATATTTGGAATCATCAAAACTATATAAGTTATAAGAATGTAAAACATGCTAATAGCATCTCTCTTAACAATCTCTCTCTTTTTGATGATGACAAAACAATTATTGTTTGTAAGATTTCAAATTCTAAGGATCTCCTAAACTCCCCCTTAATTGATGAATGCATAAAAATAATGAGACATTGATTCAAAAATAATTTTTAATTTTCAAAAATTTTATACAAAACAAAACAACAACATAATTACAAAAATAAAATAAACACAAATATTAACACAAGATACAAGACAAAATAAACACAAATACTAACATAAGATACAAGACTCACAAGACACAAGACACAATTCAA
>NW_021445681.1:0-240 GCF_001605985.2 Dendrobium catenatum
AAAGTGAATATCACATTACTACATTATTTAAGATAGTGTAGTAATTCCCTAATATAACTTAGGAATAAAGGGACTAGAAGAGTTCTACCCCATTCAACACACAAGGGATATATGAAAGGTCAGCATAATAATACTAAAAGGATACACACAAGGACAACATAAAAACTTAGGGAAACATAACATAAGATAAACAGTACTATCAATATGGGAGAATATAACACAAGACAAATACTACTATCA
>NW_021445682.1:0-226 GCF_001605985.2 Dendrobium catenatum
CTTTCGATTAAGGCTAGTCGTCAATCAGATACGTGGAGAATATGTAGCATCTGGCATATAGTAGCAGCAATGGGTTTGGAAATTTGGAATTTGAATATTTGGAATCTTGGAAATTTGGAAAGTTGGGAGATTTGATATTTAAAATGAAAATTTCACCATCTTGCACTTAAAGCGGATGGTGGGGGAATCGATGATAGACCCGATCAAGATCTCATGGTTCCGTCGT
>NW_021445683.1:0-231 GCF_001605985.2 Dendrobium catenatum
TTGGCCATTAAAAGAGAAGCATAATACTTAGTTAAGTGTTTCATAGATGAGGATGATCAGGTGGCTGAGTGGCTTTAGTTTTAGAGACTGGATACGAAATGAGCATATATGTGAAAAGGTTGGAGTTGCTCCAGTGGAAGATAAGATTAGATAGAGTCGCTTTAGATGGTTTGGTCACATAAAACATCGGTCTTTTGATGACCATGTTAGAAAAGTAGAGGTATTATATTT
>NW_021445684.1:0-212 GCF_001605985.2 Dendrobium catenatum
ATTATATAATGCACTATAACATTTTTAAATTATTTAGGCATACTCCTCTATTTTATTTGTATTAAAAGTAAAATTTCTTTAAAATAAAATAAAATTTTAATTTAAGAATCAAGCTCAAGCTTTGTTTGGGACAGTTTTCTTTCTGGTTTCTACAACACAATTTTTTAGTATAAAAATTTCTTAAAACAACAAAAAAACGTATAGTGGCTAAA
>NW_021445685.1:0-395 GCF_001605985.2 Dendrobium catenatum
GGGCTCGAATTTCCGACCCGTTTACCTACCCGGGTCCGGTCCGGGTTCAAATTTTTGACCCGTTTAAACCCATGTCAGTTTCGGGTTCGACTCGAACATGACCTGTGACCCGAAATTGACACCCCTAACTCAAAGTAAGTTTAATATAATTTTAAGTTAATTTAGATATAATTTAGAGCTTCAAACAAATTTCAATATTAAATATTCTTATATAAAAAAATTAACTTATAACTACCCACTTACCAAAAAAACTTCAGTCCTCAAGCAGAGAACGGAGTCGCCCACTTCATCTGCGGATTATTTCAGCCTTCAAAACACATACTGCTTAAATAGCAGGCTCGAATTAATTAAAAAAAAATGATAAAAGCATTAGTTGCCGGAAAACTTTCCCTTTC
>NW_021445686.1:0-1236 GCF_001605985.2 Dendrobium catenatum
ACCAATAAAAGATTAAAAATCTTGTTTTACTAGCCAACAATTGCAATGATCTATCCTCATCATGATGAAATTTTCTAAAGATTACCCGGGCCTATCGGCCAAGGCTATATATTCTATATACTCGTTGAATACATCAGTGTAGTGCCCATGCAGCCCAGAACATCTAAGGGCATCACAGTCCTATTATTGCCTCAAACTTCCGTGACCTAAACGGCCATAGTCCTTCAAAGAAGCTGGTCGTGCGGGTTGAACTCTGCATAGCTAGTTAACAGACTGAGGTCTTGTTCGTTAACGAAATTAACCAGATAAATCGCTCCACAACCTAAGAACGGCCATGCACCACCACCCATAAAATCAAAAAAGAGCTCTAAGTAGTATGTCAATCCTTACTATGTCTAGACCTTGTAAGTTTTCTCGTGTTGAGTCAAATTAAGCCGCAAGCTCCACTCCTGGTGGTGCCCTTCCGTCAATTCCTTTAAGTTTCAGCTTTGCAACCATACTCCCCACGGAACCCAAAAACTTTGGAGGCTCTTCATTTGTTCTATCTTCTTTCTCTCACTAGAGTGGTTTTAGAGAGAGAAGCTCTAGGATGGCTAGAGGGGGTGGCCTTAGGTCACCTCCTCCAAATGGGGGGTTTGGTGGAAGGAATGGTGGCAAGAAGGAAGGAAGAGTTGGCAACCGGTGGCAAGTGCTCGCCGACGAGGAGGCCGGCGGTGGTGAGCCGGCGGCTGCAGCTCCTAGAGGCGGGATTCCGTCTAGGTCACAAGGGATGGGCCGGTTCTCGGCTGATCCTAGCAAGGGGGCTTCTCCCCTTGGTGCTCGAGAAGAGAAGGGCAAGAAGGCGGCTAGCATTGCAAGGCCGGGGAAGGAGAATGACCAGAGCATGGTCAAGACGGTTGGGGCTAAGTGCTCGGGTGCTGCTGCCATGAAGGTGGTGCCGGCCACCAAGTTTACCCCACACAAAGGAAAGTTTGAGCTGGGAGTTTCCTCCCCCATTTCAAAACCATTGGCTGTTAGGGAGCTGATTATGAGCTCAATCGGGATTTCCCCTCCGACATCTACCGCTTGGAGTAAAGCCCAGCTCCCTGGTCACGATTTGGCTCTTGAGGAAGCGGCTGACAAGTGCAGCTCGGAATTTCACTGCCGGCCAACCCCTCCGGTCGGACACCTCCAGCTTGGTCATCCTCCATGCCAACACTGCTAGCCCGGGGCAAGGCACCTTCCGAGCGCACTCCC
>NW_021445687.1:0-743 GCF_001605985.2 Dendrobium catenatum
GATGAGATTGTTTTAAATTGCTTTATTGGAAAATCTTTCAACTTCTCTAGTGTATAAATAATTAGACTACTAACTTTCTTTCTTTTCCAAACTTAAACTCAAAGGAAATGATAATTTTTTTTTTATCTCAGTAAAATGTTTACAAATTGAGGACATAAAATTGTTAAAATTTTGAAAAAATTTGACAAAGTAAAAATTAATTATGTTATTTGCATATTATTATGCTTTATTGTGCTATTAAATATTTTTTTTTTTGCATGAAAAAAATAAGAAATTTCAATTAACAATGTAGCGCCACAAATACCCTATCATAGGGCTAGAACATAATTAAGTACTGTAGTAAAAGCTTAAAAAATTAGCTAGAGGGCTTAGCATTGAGGCACTACCTTGTTAACACAGTAGCACTGGATTGAAGCTCCACAATGCAAAAATGTTCAACACTACACTGAGAGATAGTTGAACCAGCTTATAAACACCATAATTGATGAACTAACACCCTAGTTCAGTACCACCGTAATGTTGCCAACCCAGCGCCATAATGCTAGTTGAATTAAAATTGAAAAATTATAAATTAGGGCCTTATTGCTTGATTAAGGAGGTTAGAATCTTGGAGAGGTCATTTATAGTGTCATTTTGTGGGTGAGTGTGAATGTGTGAGAGTGGTGAAGTGGAGTTTGTAGCTTGTGTCATTATGCAAGAGTCATGTATTGAAAAGGAGAAAAGTAAAGGAGTAAGTAAAAGGA
>NW_021445688.1:0-252 GCF_001605985.2 Dendrobium catenatum
ATTTGTGGATTAATGTTGTTTTTTATTTTCGTGATAGCTTTTTGTTATTTTAGTTATTTGATCTTATTTTATTTTAATTTTGGTTTTCTATATGATGAATTTTTTCAAGCTTTTAGATTTTGGAGATTTAAAGACAATGATTAGCTTATCTAAATCGGTTAAAGGGAGAAACACCATGATGGTTTCCCTCTTTCTAACCTTATTTAGTGTTTTCCTTTGTGCTAGGTTTCAAGCTGACCCAAAGGAATCCTA
>NW_021445689.1:0-374 GCF_001605985.2 Dendrobium catenatum
CCCATGCTAATGCTTGCAAACCTTTATCGAAACATTTATTATCAGTGTTTTGTACCTAAAAACATTTTCAAATTTTAGTTTCTTTTATTATAAATAATATTTAAATCTATAAAAAAAGGTGCTCACATATGATCTGAACCAAATTGAAAATTCATTTGCAACAGCTTTCTCAATATCCCTTGAATCTGTCAAAGGCAAATTGCTTACGAAATACTTGGTGACAAATAATACTTTAGTATTTTAAATAATTATTACTAATTAATTATTAACATTATGTTAGAACTTACACTAAGATTGGCTCAACTTCTTCACAGTTCAGTAGTACATACAGATTCGTTGTATTTATTTCTAAATCATTGAGATATCTTTCAACA
>NW_021445690.1:0-254 GCF_001605985.2 Dendrobium catenatum
TAAATAATACTATTTCCTTCTAGTTCATGATGGATTTGCCTTAACTAAAAGTTGTTGACCTCATTTTTCTCAAGCTGTTGGGTATATTTTCATTCCTCCGATCAAGTGGATATAAGCCCAACCGGACTCGATCAACTCGATTGAATCCCGTCGAGCCTAATTTGAATCAGATCGAATTGAATCGAGTCAAATTAGACCCATTTAGGTTCAATCAAGCTTGATCGATTCATACCAGCCTTGTCAAACCTAATTTG
>NW_021445691.1:0-259 GCF_001605985.2 Dendrobium catenatum
GCCAGTAAGGACGTGGTACGTGTCCTCTAACTGGCGGTTTCGCCTCCAAATGGCACCGCAGGATAAAAGGTTATAACCCGGGGCCCTCTGAACCGAGTGATTTTGCCGCCAAATGGCACCATGAAATACCGGTTATGACCAGCACCGTTACGTTCCTTATTGGCATCAAATCCTTGAGATATGAATCAATAAGATATGATTGATAGGGCGTGAAGCCCTCTATCAGCTAAGGTGGATTCAAATTTGTCCCCTTAGACAA
>NW_021445692.1:0-238 GCF_001605985.2 Dendrobium catenatum
AAATTATTTCATAATTCATTAGAAATAATTGCATTTTTTTTTTTTCATAAAAATGCCACATAAACCATAATAGTAGCTTTGTTTAATTTTAAAAGGGCATTGAAATGTACTATGAAAAAGCCATGGAAGGTTATATGTCATTATCCACGCTGCCCTTTCATCCTACAAACAGAAAATGCACAAATATTTATACTTTATTTATCCAATATTCTTTTCATTAGAGTTTTAAAAGCTGGAC
>NW_021445693.1:0-311 GCF_001605985.2 Dendrobium catenatum
GGGGGGGGGTGTTCAAAACAAGTTGAGTTGAAATTTTTGTAAGTTCTACTTGAGCTAGTTCATTAATGAGCCTCTTCTTATGTTTCAGTTCATAAATGCTTTCCTCTACTAGATGTCAGCTCATTAATATCTAGTAGAGTGCCTTAAGCTCATAAATTGAAGATTTATTAGATTCTTTCCCTCCTTTCCTTTGTCTCTTTGGTTTCTTCTTGTAAGTTAAGTTGAAATTTTTGTAAGTTCTACTTGAGCCAGCTCATTAATAAGCCTCTTCTTATGTTTCAGCTCATAAATGCTTTCCTCTACTAGATGTC
>NW_021445694.1:0-223 GCF_001605985.2 Dendrobium catenatum
GTCAAAATATTCTCCGGAAAATCCCCTCAAAATTTACCGGGAATTGATGAAAAATATGTCAAAAATACGCCAAAAAATCCACCATAATTTCTGACGGATTTTTCAATGTTGGAAAATCCATTGGAACTAAGCATTTTTCCGGTAGTGTAATCAATAGTTGACTTGATTAACTCTACCTAAAATTAGTTAAACCTGGTTAACTTTGGTCAAACATTCAAATTCA
>NW_021445695.1:0-232 GCF_001605985.2 Dendrobium catenatum
AACTCACCATATCCATTCTCAACAAGGTAATTGAAAGTGTGGCCATCGCAGCTGTAAGTGAACTTGTCGTTACTCGCCGGCAGCCTCTGTAGACACTGCGAAGCGATCTCCATGAAGTTTCCCTTGAACTCCGTGTACTCCGCTAGGATCATCGTTCCTCGAGCCACAAAGCTGTAGATCAGCGTCTTCTGCCCCATCTCCCGCTCCTTGGCCTCACCTCACAAACCCTAAC
>NW_021445696.1:0-247 GCF_001605985.2 Dendrobium catenatum
ATTTGTCACCGACCTAAGCTAAAAATAGCAAATAGGTATGCTCGTTTATTGGGAAATTTAGTTTTTTCATCGTTGAAAAGCCTTTCAATCTTTTTTTAATTGAAACAGATTTCAAATATATCGAGATTATTTTAAGATTAAAATAATATAAATTCTAACTAATATTTATATGTTAAATTTATTTTAAGAAAGGAATTATTTTGAGACTATTTTGAATTTTGATGATCCAAAGGAATAGCCGACTTCT
>NW_021445697.1:0-267 GCF_001605985.2 Dendrobium catenatum
GAGTATTATGGATGCACGGTTAGCATTAAAATACTTCTTGTTGGGGTTCACCTGAGGCAGCTTCAATCTATACAAGATCTTCCATAGACTGAAGCTAAAGTTGCTGAACTACTCAACCAGTTTTAGGGCCGGACTGTGTTACTTGGAGTTGATGACATGGACATATTTAAAGGGAATGACTTAAAGCTTCTAGCAATGGAACAGTTTCTTGTGCAGCAGCCGGAGTGGGTTTCTACCTCCATTATTACAATGCTCACTCTTTGGGAC
>NW_021445698.1:0-297 GCF_001605985.2 Dendrobium catenatum
ATTTTTTCTCCCTAAACAAAGAGAGAATAACTAAAAAAATATCTCCAACCACTTTCTCTAGCTAAAACTATCTCTATTTTCCTCTACATATCTTTCTCTGCAAAATATATGTTCTTTCTCTTGTAAATAGAGAGATGACTCCAACCTCACTCTCTCCCCTCATTTTCTCTCACTACACCAAAAAAAATATGTGTCAAGTTCACTTACAAGTTCATTGTGCCACCGTTGCCCTCGACAATGCCTCCGTGTGCTAGATTATAAAATGAAACAATTCAAAAAAATCCACATGCTTCTTTC
>NW_021445699.1:0-766 GCF_001605985.2 Dendrobium catenatum
AAACTAATTTAATTAAAATTTAATTGCATTAGCTAGGAGCATCTAACCTCATAAGTCCAAGGCCACTTAGGAAACTCTCTAGATGTCGGTCCTATTTCCAATAACTGTACCACCCACCCATCTTTCATAACCGACTTGACAGCATGGTTTTAAATCGATTAGGTGATTAGCTGGCTCCCCCATCCAGGCCGGGGTAAGTCCAGGTTTTGCATAGCATTAGCTAGGACACTGGTCTTAATGTGTGTCGAACACTAAGTCCAAACTAGATTTAGGATTCGAGGCTACTATATTCGGTCTCGTAGTACGCCTTAAATAGTAGGTATGTCTCTTCCTTTCAGGGACTATAAACCCTACTCATCCACGTCACAAGATGACGTCACCTCCATCCTTCTCTCACGCGTGTGATTGATTGCTTGTCTTTCTTTCTCCAGTTTCTCTCTAGTACCCTAGAGCCTCCGAATGCTAGTTTGAGCCACGCATGTTGATTCAGCCCCTTCAGACCTTTCTTCCTTTTGGATAGGATTTCCTAGTCTATACCCATATGCCGATCCCACTTTATGAGAGGATAATGTATAATCCTTAATCGAGAGTTTTCTCAGGCTCCGGCCTGGGATGTAATTAACCACGGGGGCTTGCGCCCGTGGGAAACTTGGTTCCCACAATCTACTAAACCCCATTCAAACTTTTTAGGGTGGGGGAAACCAGTGACTAGATCGTGTATATTGCTACCCATCGGGGTGTGTTGGTGACAGCCTCTATCCCCAAT
>NW_021445700.1:0-216 GCF_001605985.2 Dendrobium catenatum
CCACAAGTCGGATTTGACCGACGATCCAAGTCTAGATAAGAGAGCTTTGTCAGGCCAGCAGGAAGGCCAAGGAAAGTCCCTCCTCGTAGTGTTTTTGAAGGATCCTCTGGTATAGTTGGTGGTTCGGGTTCAGTAGCAAGGAGACCACCTAGTGGTAATCAGAAAGAGCCTGGTAGTTCTGTAGCTCCGACTCCAGTTCAGCCACATGTGTACAGT
>NW_021445701.1:0-211 GCF_001605985.2 Dendrobium catenatum
GCTAGTTACAGAGTCTCAATCAGATCCTAACCCAAAACTTATAGAAATCATTGCTCTCCTAGATTCTGAAGAGTTATTCGATATGGCTGAGTCTAAAGGATACTTGCCCCTCGATCCTAAGTCAATTCGGGATAGACCGGTCGAGGAGGTAGTTCAAGAAATAAGAAATATTCATTTAAATAAAGAGGGAATGGCTTCTTTCGACCCAGAC
>NW_021445702.1:0-243 GCF_001605985.2 Dendrobium catenatum
ATTGATAGTCAAAGCTCCAAACCAAGAAAACAAGATGAATTGCTATCCTTTAAGAAACTTTATTGCATTTTTTTGAAAATTTATTTATATAAATTTTTTTAGTTAAAATTAAAGTTCATTGAACTTAATTTATTATATATTCTAAAGGATAAAAACATCTAGTTATATGATTATTGGTTTATCATAAAATATTAATTTCGTTATTTTTAAAAATGTTGTAATTCATTTTTTTTTTTTTTTTTT
>NW_021445703.1:0-300 GCF_001605985.2 Dendrobium catenatum
TCTCCAAGGGACTTCAATTCACGAGCCTGGACCCATCCTGCGGCTGGTGAAGATTTCGATTCCTCTCATAGGAATCTCACTAACGCTCTCTCACGAAGAACACAAGTGTGGAAAACACAAAATTTTCATATCAAACTAACCATCCTATTACAATAGCTTAAGGCCCTATATATAGGCCATAACATGAGAAAATAAAAAAAATTTACAAAAATGCCCCTTGGGCCATAACACTCAAATAAACTAACCTAGGGGTAAAACAGGAAATAACATACAATAATAGCTAAAATTCATAAAATAAAT
>NW_021445704.1:0-275 GCF_001605985.2 Dendrobium catenatum
GAGCAAGCGAGAGAGCAAGAAAGAGGGAGAGAGAGAGTAAGAGAGAGAAAGAGAGAAAGAGTGTGAGAGAGAGAGCTAGTGAGAGCAAGCTAGAAAAAGAGCAAGCTAGAGAAAGAATAAGAGAGAGCAGGAGAGAGCAAGAGAGAGAGAGAGAGGGGGAGAGAGAGAGAGTGAGAGGTAGAGAGAGAGAGCAAGAGAGAGAGAGATTGAAAGAGGAAGAGAGTAAGAGAGAGAGAGAAAGTGAGAGCAAGCTAGAGAAAGAGCAAGAGAGAGCA
>NW_021445705.1:0-235 GCF_001605985.2 Dendrobium catenatum
ATATATATATATATTATGTATAATTTTTCAACTAGTCATTCTAATCTAAAATTATTATTACATAATAAATCCTCATTCTCTAACTTATTACTATTTTTAATATCTAAAACAAATTAGAAAAGAATGTTACCTTCCCCAAATGAATTGTTTGCTTCCGCTCTCTACACGTCACTTCAAGACACATGACACAAGTTCGCGCAGCTCACTCTTCTGATCATCCACGAAAGCCCGTAGG
>NW_021445706.1:0-305 GCF_001605985.2 Dendrobium catenatum
ATTCAAAACCCAATCCGCCTTCTGAAAATTTGCCCCAGAACTTAAATGTTAAAACTCTCCTTGACGATCCAAAAAGAAAGAAAGGGTCCGTGGAGAGTTCAGGCACAAATTTTCAGAGCCCGCAATCACCCGACTCTCCCAGTCTTCTTGTAAAACCCGAAAAATGTCGTTTTAGACCTCACACGCTTTTCAAAGCGCAGTGATGAGTTTTAAGTGAAAAATTCAAGTTTGTCGAATTTTGATGAAAATAATTTTGAAAAATTCTACTCAAAATTCTGTACAATTTGATATATAAAACTTATAGA
>NW_021445707.1:0-229 GCF_001605985.2 Dendrobium catenatum
CTGGCTAGCCCTGTGGCAATCTTGGCACTTCGCTCTTCTTGGTTGATTCTGTGGATGCGTATGTTTTTTCATCCTGGCCCCTGATTTCATTGATGACTAGGGGTGTCAATTTCAGGTCACGGGTTGGGTTCGGGTCGAACCCGGAACTGACCAGGGTTCAAACGGGTCGACCCTAACCCGACCAGGGTAGAAAAACGGGTCGGAAATCCGAACCCGAACCCGACCTGGC
>NW_021445708.1:0-580 GCF_001605985.2 Dendrobium catenatum
GAAAACAGTAAAAAAGCCGTCCCAAACGAAGCCTTAAACTAAACCAATCTTCCACCTCCGACCGAACTGCATAGAACCTGCGACCAGCAGCTTCTCAAGTCCCCATCTCCCTTATCTTCTTTGCCCTAGCCTTATCTTTTTTCCTTTCTCTTAAATAGTAGCCACCATACCTCTCGATTCTCTTTATTGTAGCCATCAAATGAGAAACTATTCTATGCGGAGCCCGGACATTAAAAAATCTTTTAAATGTGAGTGTATACAGTATGTACATTGAATATAATTTTATATGCAGTATGTACAACTACTGTGTACACTCACTTTCAGACGATTCTTTACCATCCGAACTCCGCACGGAATAATTCCTCTACTACCAAAGGTAGTTTTCAACCTTCATCTCCTTTGATCAAATGCCGACATCAACAAGAAATTCACAATAAGTATGTTTTTCCCTTCTTTTATTTATATGTGTTGGTAGATTGAATTTATTTAAATTTTAATTAATTAAACTTATTAAAATTTATATGTTTTATATTTTTTTCCTTTTTATTAATAGATTCAAATTATTTGGGATTTTAACCCA
>NW_021445709.1:0-250 GCF_001605985.2 Dendrobium catenatum
CCCCTATAGTTAATTACCCCTCCCGATAATGAGAGAACTTTCGATTAAGGCTAGTCGTCAATCAAATACGTAGTAATACGTGTTATCTGTCATATAGGAGCAGCAATGGGTATTGAGATTTGAAATGTTTGAAGGTTTGGAAATTTGGGTTGAAATATTTGAGAAGTTTGATTTTTAAATTTTAAAATTGCTCCATCTTGCACTTAAAGTGGATGGTAGGGGAATGAATGATAAACCCGATCAAGATTCC
>NW_021445710.1:0-202 GCF_001605985.2 Dendrobium catenatum
ATCGAATATCCATTGAGATGTATCAAAGAAGAGCATGAATCAAAAGTCTATAAATTAAAAAAGACTTTTTTATGGGTTAAAGTAAGCTTCAAGAGCATGGAATGCAAGAATAGAATCGTACTTCTAAAATAATAATTATATTCAATGCTCTTATAAGAATTCTCTCTATGTGAAGAAATATAATAACGGAGAAAGATTACTT
>NW_021445711.1:0-308 GCF_001605985.2 Dendrobium catenatum
GGATTGATAACTCTTCTAGCTCCTAGGTTGCTTGAGATCTTTATGGTGAGCGACATTACTTTACTCCAATTCTTATGTAGGGCCAAAATGATTATCTTTGGCTTTACATTTTTTTTAGAGAATATGAAGTAAATCTAACTATTGAAAGGTGTGCAAATTTACAAGTGATTCATAAGATCATGTTTCATTTTAGAGCAATAAGAAGTGGATAAATTTTTCAATACATGAACCTTTTAAGAACTGGTCAAGCTCATTCTTTTTGTGAAGAATGAGCTAGTTCTTTCTAAAAAATAAGGGAAATTAAAGGA
>NW_021445712.1:0-8732 GCF_001605985.2 Dendrobium catenatum
ACTGTGGACACAAGTACATCTCCTATGACGATCCCTATGAGGTCAAATGAACTGTACTGGCAAACAACAATAACAAGTCATAGAGTTAATATACGGCTACCGTATATGCTAATATGATCTCCAATACAACAATTGCCTGTTGATTGAAGAAGGCGATGTTGGAGACCAATGATGGACGATCCGCCTTCCTACAAACAAATGCAACCCAACAAACCCACCTGAGATTGGTGAAAGGTGGATGTGATGTAAGAAACGAGGGTCTCCTACGAACATTCCTAGGAACTCGTAGCAAACACGACGGATCCTTACAAACAAATACGAGCTACTTGTGGATAACAACAGTGGACATATCTAAGCACCATTGAACCACTGTGGACACAAATACAAGTATCTCCTACGGCGATCCCTACGAGGTCAAACAAATACAATCAAACCACCCGAGATTGGTGAAAGGGTGGATATGATGCAGAAAGAATGAATCTCATGCAAACATTTTTCTAGTAGCTCGTAGTCGATACAGTGGTCCCCTACAAATGCATACGAATACTTGTGGATAACAACAGTGTGTTGCAAGTAGAATGAATCACTGTGGGAACAAGTACGGATCCCTTACAAATGCAAATGAATACTTGCGGATAACAATTGCATTGTACAACAAACCACTGTGGGCACAAGTATGAATATCACCTACGACAGTAGTGATCAAGTTCTACAAGCATGTCGGGTACAAAGGCAACCCGGTGTACGAAAAAGTACTCCCTGGCAGAATCAGAAAGGAAGTTTGAACAAATTAGAACCAAATTTCCTGGTATTCCAAAGTATATTCTTATTATATATTTAAGAAGAAAACAGCTCTGGTACCCACAAATACCATAAATAACAAGTCTGCTACACTGAAGATCCTAAAAGGAGTTCTCCCCAAATCAGCAGTTATTGACTCCAAAATCCAGAAAATCCTCCCCCGGTGAATGAGAAAGGGGAGTCAACATCAAAACGCCATGCCACCGGATTTGCAACACTGATACAAGCAGATAGAAGGCGTCTACAACCTACAATGCAATGCCACTGGACCCGCAATATCCATGCAAACGGGCAGAAGACGTTTACAAAATGTTTCAAAGTACCCCTGCACCTGCACTATAGTTTGTATACACATAGGTACACAAGGGATAAATACAATCTCAACCCGCATAGGCCCTGGCGGGCGTGTTATTGATACACACGTGATGCCTATGGACGCTACGCGGGTTGACAAGTGAATTCAAGTTCGAATCCGATCCTTCTATACGGATCAATAGAAGTCGACAAGATTCAAACTACGTAACAAAATACACGGTTGTAGCGACCGGTGTATTTGTTTAAATACATTCTTTTTAGGCCTTCAAAGGCCTACAAATACTGAATCACTATAAAGGCACGCAAAGCCATACGAAAACATGATCCCTCAATCAATAGCTCGGCTGAGTTGATAAGGTTCAACTACAAATAGAAATGACCAAAACACCCCATGATGGCCGGTGAAACGATAATCTCAACGGCAGGGGTCCAACAAATAATTTTCAAAAATGCCTCCCATGAAGTCCACAAAAAAATTCAAAAATCTCAAAAAATCCAAAAAAAATTCAAATCCCAATAATCCAAAAATATTAAACAAAAAAAAAACAGAAAAAAAAAAAACGGAAAAATAAGAAAAAAAAAAAAAATAAAATAAAGAAATAATACAAAAAAGAGAAAAAAGAAAGAGAGCAGAAAAAATTAAAAAAAATAAAGATAAAAAGAAAAAAAAAAAGAAAAAAAAAAAAAAAAAAAAAAAAAAAAAAAAAATAAAAAAAAAAAAAAAAAAAAAAAAATAAAAAAAAAAAAAAAAAAAACAAAAAAAAAAAAAAAAAAAAAAAATCTAAAAAAAAAAAAAAAAAAAAAAAAATTGACTAATCCCATCCCAAATCACTTAGAGCAAAAATCCATCCACCCTCCGCAACAGTTTTGCTGGGTGGACAAATTAAAATTACCATCACTCACATAGAGCCAAATGCCTAGTCGAAAATATTACATAGGATCCATTCTCAAAAAGTCTTTGCCAAAGTAAGGACGTGTACGTGTCCTCATGACCTGGCGGGTTGCCTCCAAAATGGCACCGCAGGATAAACGGGTTTGACCCCGGGGCCCTCGAACCTGAGTGTTTTGCCGCAAATGGCACCACAAAATAGTCGGTTTAATGGCCAGACCAATACGCTCCCCTTAATGGCGTTAAAGTCCTTGTAGATAATGAATCAAGTAGGAATATGATCGATAGGGCACAAAGTCCTCTGTTAGCTAAGGTGGATTCAAATTTGTCCCCTTAGATAAATATTCACTTCAGGTCTACAAGGTTCCCTTGGAAGAATCAACCCATGGCTGCCGACAAGGATCCTTCTGTCAGGTTGGGTCGACTACCTCCTCTGACTAAGTAGACCAGGGACCACGATGGCCTGGGATGACGGAACCATGGGATCTTGATCGGGCCCATCATCCATTCCCCCACCATCCGCTTTAAGTATAAGATGGTGCAATTTTCAGTTTTAAATATCAAATTTTCTCAAATTCCCAAACTTCCAAAAATTTCAAATATCCAAACCTATTGCTGCTACTATATGCCAGATAACACGTATATTCTACGTATCTGATTGACGACTAGCCTTAATCGAAAGTTCTCTCTCATGATTGAGAGGAGTAATTAACTATAGGGGCTTGGGCTTATAGGAAACCAGAACTCAGATCATAAAGTCCTCGCAAAATGAGGGCGAAATCTCTGGGTAGTGTCTTATCTGCAAACCCATCTGCCTTTCAAAATTTACCCCGGAACTTAGTTCGTTAAAACTCCCTCGCCGAATAAAAAAGAAAAAGCGCGGCGGGGAGGCCAGGGCCGAATTTTCGGAGCCCACAGATTTCTGGCGACTCCGCTGGGGAATGGTTTCTCTTTTCATCTTTGGCTAGTCATTTAAATACTATAGTAGCAGCTAAAATACTATGTTCTATACGGTGAACCTCAGGATGTGACATTTGGTCCATATGTCCAAAGATCCATCACTAAAAGGTCCCGATAGAGCTAAAAACTACTATCTTTTATGATGGTAGAGCAAATAAAGAATAAAACTATGTACGGTGAATATCAGGATGTGACATTTGGTTCTTATGTCCAAAGATTCATTACTGAAAGGTCCCGATAGAGCTAAAATCTACCATCTCTTATGATGGTAGTGCAAAGAAAGAATAAGTATGTATACGGTGAACATCGGGTTGTGACATTTCTTCTTTATGTTCATAGATTCATCACTGAAAGGTCCCGATAGAAGGAAAAACAACCATCTATTTTGATGATAGGACGAAGAAAGAATCAAGATATGTACGGTGAGCATTGGAGTGTGACACTTGGAAGCATATCCAAGAATCCACTGCTGAAAGGTCCCGATATAAGTGAAAATAAATATAGAGACTCATATCTCTAGAAAAAATATATATATACGAAAAAATGGTGTGACATCTAGTGTGTACTCCTAGAGATCCACCATTAAAGAAATTTATCAAAACTGGGTTGCAACGAGAACCCCTAATGAAAATATTCTTGATGGTCGACGCACTTGGTGAACTCAGGTTACAAACTCAACAAAACCTGAAAATCTAACAAGGAAGAATGGCAAAATCCTTCAATCGTATGGTGCGTCCTCGAACATTTCAAGAAGGAGAATTGGTCCTGGTGCTAAGAAGACTAATCATTCCATATCGAAAAAATTGGTGGCAAATTCGTATCCAATTGGGAAGGCCCCTTCGTCATCGAGAAGGTGTACCAAGGAGGAGCATATCAGTTGATAGATCTGAACAGTCAGAGGCCTATACCACCTATCAATGACCGACATTTAAAGAAGTATCATGCATGAAAATTTCATGGCTAATGTACTTTGTGATGATCAAAGTCTTATGTACATAGTTATCAGTGCATGCTTACATCTGTATTTGAAATTCTCTTGTATAACAAGAATGTATTTGAAAATCCCCCATTAGACTGGCGGCATTTTAAATATTTATTCGGGTCGACATCGCACTGCATGTCGAGATCCCTGAATAAATATTTAAAATCTCAAAGATATAAAGCATATCCAAAATCTCCCTAGGAGATAAGGGCATTTAAATATTTATTCGGGTCGACATCGCGTCGTATGCCGAGATCCCCGAATAAATATTTAAAATCATCAATACAAATATTCTTTCATGCTAAAGAATATAATAAAATCTTTTTCAAAGTGTATATGGGTGATTTTTCTAAAAGTTCGTGACTTCATTCCTTCGAGTGTACCAAGATTTCAAAAGTCAAGAAAAAGCCTTTTGTGATTATGCACTTCAACAAATTGAGCCAGAGTAGCTCGAAGTCTTCCAACAGCCTGAAGCTTAAGGTTCGGATGGGTGTAAAAGGTCGGATCCCACACGCCCAAAATATGGGTCCCGGATTTCGCTGGGGCAGCCTCCCCCATCTACCTTCAACAAAGACAATAGAGAAAATGGCCGGTTAAGTAGCAACGCCCCCCAAACTTCATCAACCCCGGTCCAGTAGGGAACCTGTTAGGAAGCACGAATCAAATTGACTCCGTTACAGTTTTTTTCAAGGCTTGTTAAAGTCTTCAAAAAATTCCCCCTTTAAAATGATTTATTTGAGAAATCAAGTGTTTCCAAGAAGAAGAATTTGAAGTCCCTCTGAGCAAACTACCAAGTGGTTTTTCGTGAGGCTCCCAAAAAATATAAAACCATGAAAGGATGAAAAACTTCCCAAATCTGTCCAACTTCAAGTTTAAAAAGTCCCCCAGCATTTGGGAAAGCCGCAAATTTCTCAAGCTCCCTAAGTCCTGAAAGCCTGAAGGGTGTAAGAGAAGTTCCGGATCCAAACAAGCCAAAAATTATGGCCAAAATCGCTGGCAAAAAGCTTTCCATCTTACCTCTGGGTTGAAGTTTTCTATTTAATTAGGGTTGTTTAAGCCCTAAAGTGAGTGGGGTTCCCCCCCCAAAGGGCTACCAGAAGGGATGGGTGATTTGGTAAGTTTAAAAAATTAAAATTTAAGAACCCTTTTTTTTTGATTAAATTTTGGAGAAAAGATTTTTCAACCACAAAGAGTTTTTTAATAACTGAAAATAGAAAAGTGCCGGAAAAAAGGTTAAAAACAGTTAAAAAAAAGTAAAAAAATGACACAAGAATTTATAAAGTGTTTTTTCGGGGTCCCCTTATAAAACAACCTTAAACAATCCCCACTCCTCCAGAGGACACTCCTCTGAGTTAATTGCAAACTAATACCAAATAGAAACCCTTCCCTTTTTGCAAACCCACAAGCAAGGCGGAGAAGCCTTTACAACCAAAACCTCTTTTTTCACGCACTCCCCGGTGCGCGCAAAGAACCCGCCCCGTCCTTTTTTTACACATTACCCCAGTTGTTGGCAGAAGAACCGGTCCCCCCCGTCCTTTCCACACTCTCCTAGTTGGGCAAGAGAACCCTTACCCGGTCTTTCACACTCCTCCTAGTGTAGCAAAAGAGGAACCCTTTCGTGCCCTTTCACACTCTCCTAAGTTTGTAACAAGAACCCTTCGGTCCTTTCACAGCTCCTCCCTATGGTCGGCAGAGAAATCCGGATTTCTCTTTGAACAAAGATCTTCTCAACAAGATCTTTAAGAAAAGAAGAAAAGAAAAGAGTGAAAGTTATAAATCCCCAATTTCAAACAAGTAGAAATTCTTAAACCTTTGAAATCAAGTGAAACCTTCCTTTTGCTTCTAATGTAAGAAAATTTCCCCCTTTGAATCTCTCCTTCACCTTTTCTCCCTTGGCTATTCTCTTCCAGAGCCACGAAGATCAAAAAACAAAAAAAAGATGGGTGGGGGCAAGTCTAAATTGGCTATTTTTAATTAAAAAAAAGAACCAGAAACCGCCCAAAAACCCCCTGCAAAGTTTTTCAATTCCCTGTATCGCCAAGTTGGAAAATCGTCCCCTGTATCATCCGTAGAAAATTCGTCCCCCCCTGGACGATTTTTAAACTTAAAACCCGATTCCCCTGAAACGAATTCCCTAATTGAAGAGGTATGTTACGAAGTGTCCTTCCGTACAGCTAAATCTCCCTGTAACGAACTAGGTTTCGTCCAGTACGAGATTAAAATTATCAAGGTTCGAATCTAAGAAAAACTGCCCCTGAAAACCTGTTCCCTATAAGTCCGGTTTTAATCGTTTGGAACGATAAATTATTTCGTCTGGACGAATTTTAAAACAAGAGCAGCCAATGCGTACTGTAAACCGAAATTAAAAATTCGTCCTGGACAAATTTTAACAGAGAAAGCCAATCCCGTACTTGTTCGATTAATTTTCGTCTGGACAAAAATATTTTACAAGAGAGCCAATGTACTTGGTTAACCGATAATTAAATTTCCGCCTGGACGAAATTTTACAAAGAGAGCCAAATCGTACTGTTAACGAAATTATTTCGTCTTGGACGAAAAGGAACTTTAGAAAATTTTTTCCGAACATCCTATTCCATTATATACTCTATAGGAATAACTTTTGCTGATCGTTCCAAAGTTAACGAAACCTAAAAATCGTCCCTGTTACGATCAAACAACAAATTAAACAGAAAATCCTCCTTAGTTTGTGTATGCAGTTTTTTTTTATTAACCCCAAGTTTTTTTCAAATCAACTTCCTTTCAAATTGAATTTTCTAAAGCAAAGTGCAAGCCTCAAAAAATTTCCAAAAGGTATCCTCAATGCCCCTGGATTTTAAAATTTTTGAAAAAGCCTTCCCTTTTAGTCCTGGAAATTATTTTTTCCCTGAAAATGTTTTAGTAATAAACCATACAAGAGCAAATAAAATTCTTTTCCAAAATTTTGTTTAGAAAGATACCCCCTACAACATTGAACAAGAAATGGTTTTTGAAAATCATCAAAAACTTTTATAAGTTGCCGCAAAAAATGTAAATGCCCATGCAAATAGCAACTATCTTAACAATCTCCCCCCCCTTTTTTTGATGAAATGCAAAACAATAAATTGGTTTGTATGAATTTTCAAATTTAAACAATTCCTTCCCCTATCTCCTAAAACTTCCCCCCTGGAATTGATGAATACATGAAAAATAAGGAGGGCTAATTTTTTAAAGCATCAAGAAAAAAAAAATTTAAAATTTTTTTTTTTTCCAAAGACCACAACCAAAAACAAACACAATAACAAAATAAACATAAAAGAACATAAATAACAATACAAACATAAAAGAATTTCTCCCCCTTTTTTGGAAACAAACAAACAAAAAAAGTTTGGAAGAAGAATACCAAAAAATGAAAAGTAAATGAAATAATGAAATCCCCATTTTGAAAACCATTAAAATCTAAAATGGTGATTGATACAAAGGTATGCAAATTTTAAAAACCTAAAAAACATTAAGGGTCCCCAAATATAAATTCAAGGAAATTTTTAAAAAAGGTATAAAAAACATTTTGGGTAAATAAGAAAAAAAATTTAGCAAAGACAAGATTACCCCAAATTTAAAAACATTTTGAAATTATATAAAAATTCAAATTACAAGAAGAGAAAATAAAGAAAAATTTTGGTTAAATTATAAAAAATGTTTTAAAGAATAATAAATGAACAATAAAGATCCAAATTTTTGAATTTAGAGATGAAAAAGAATTGGAAAAGAAAAAGAAATTACCAGCAATGTGGCGGCTTTTTTGCGCATCTTTTTTTCCCAAATTTTTGAAGCACATTTTTTTGGGTGCATCCCTTTGAATATATTGGGCTGATTTTTGGTTTGGCCTCCTTTTTTCAATATTTGCAAACCTTTTGCGCCATTTCTTTTTTATTTTTAAGTAACTTTTTTGTACAATTTTTCAAGAAGTAAATAAATGAACCAAGTTCTTTCCAAAAATCAAATAATGCTAAAATTTCCCAAATAATTTTCTAAGTTGCAAAAATATTATTTGAGCAATGAAATACAAATAAAGAAAAAAACATCCTAAAGTTGCAAATATAATTTTTAAACTTTTTATGTAGTCCCTAAAAAATGAATAAATATATGGAATTTAAAAAAATTTCCTAATTAATACAATTTAATAAACAACTTTTAATTTGTTAGAGAGAACTAAGAATTTTTCTAAATGTTAAAAGATAATCTCAAAATTACAAAATTAGATTTAAAGCAACTAATTAAGATTAAAATAATTTGCCCTTAAGAAAATCAAAAATAAAACGACAATTTTCAAATTAACAAAATCAACATTGAGCAAGTTACGAAAATGCCATTGATAAATTATGAAAGATTAGACACATTTCCATAATTATTCAAAATAATAACAACAAAAAAAAAATAACAAACAAAAACACTTAAAACAAATAAGCACTTGACAACCAAAAAAAAAATGAAAACCTAACCACAAAAAAAAAAATACAACATAATACAGACAAAAACACAAGTAAAACATTCCCTCCTACTGTTTCTTGGAGAGGGGAAGGAGGAATGCCACCGAAAGGTTTGAAAAGTAAGAGGCATCAAACATTTACCAATTTGTAATTTGATATCATGTAAACTTCCCCAATTCTAAATTTTAAATACCAATGTCAATGTTTGTTGCCTGATACAATTTTGAGCAGTCAAAATTTTGAATCAAAACCTTTGATCAATAAGATGAAAATTCTCCCTTAATCTATCCCAAATCTCCTCATCAAGAATTCTGATATA
>NW_021445713.1:0-252 GCF_001605985.2 Dendrobium catenatum
GAAATTCTAGGGTTTTAGATTTTTTAAAATTTTTTGTGATTTTCGATTCTTTCATTAGGGATCATGGTAAGAGGCAAGGAAAAAGGGTCTTCGTCATTGCGGAGGGACCCTTCTTGGAAATATAGTATACAGGTTGAAATTTTTTGTACTTTGAGAGTTTTGTTGAACTAATATTTTGTAATTTTGTACTTTGGGACATGATTTTATTGCATCTAGTTTCTTATTTTCCACTATTTTCATATATCATTTAGA
>NW_021445714.1:0-222 GCF_001605985.2 Dendrobium catenatum
AGCTTAATATTGTATTTCATTTTATCAATTCATTTTTTTATTATTATCAAATTTTGCATAGCTTATGTGAGCCTCATAGCTCACCAGAACTTTCTTCTGGCTGTTTTTACAGGCAAAGGAAAAGATAAAGTTGTTGTTGATTAGATTTCAAGTACCTCAATGTTATGTATTATTTATATATCTGATAGTAAGGATTAGATAAGGGTATGTAAACACTCATTT
>NW_021445715.1:0-214 GCF_001605985.2 Dendrobium catenatum
CTGTTTAATTGAAGGTTTTAGATAACTCTGGTAAATTTTTTGGGAATTTATTGACATTCTGTCCAAGTTAGATCTTGGGGCATCACATATATTAACTAGATTTATTCTGACTTTATATATATATATAGTAGCATACAATAAATTTTTTATTTATAAGTCAGTATAACTAGTACAATTCCTTAAAAAATTAGCACATGTCGGTACAAGTGGGTTT
>NW_021445716.1:0-793 GCF_001605985.2 Dendrobium catenatum
TTCAAGATTTATAAAATCTAAACTTTAAACTAGTTAAGGTTGATTTGAAGTTTCTAAATTATTTATAATTTCCTTTCCTTTTTAAGGAGCTAAAGCTCGTAGAGGTAGAACCTTACCACTGTAAAGGTTGATTTCAGCTACCTCTTCAAGGGAAGATGTGTCAGATTGGCTTTCTTCTTGATCATTGTTTTTCTTTAAATTTTATTCTTATAAACTATAAAAATAAGATATTTCTGGTTCAATATCAGTAGGATGATCCAGAACATTGAGAATAAGGGAATCATTATTAGAAAGATTTTGCAAAGACTCTATTAATTTATTTAATTTGATTAATATTTCCAAATAATTATTTTATTAATAATTATAGTTTTTATTTGGATATTTATTAGAAAAAATAGATGATATATATGCATAATCCTTTTTCACTAACATCTTATTCCTAGGTAGGACAAAATATAAGTCAAACATCATTAATGGTTTAAGGGATTTGGATATCCCATTTTCATAAATAATTATTTTATTAGATACTAGTTTAGTTTTTCTCTTCATTTCCTTCTTTGAGACTTTAGCAGCTTAATTGGATCACATTTTCTTAGGCTCATCTGTTAAAACTTTCTTCTTCTTTTATTCATCAAGTTGTTCCATATCAACCTAGATGGGACTCTATGCTTTTGGCAGTTCCTGGATAGTTAAACAATATATTTTATTAAGAATTCTCTTAGAGGATTAAGATAATGAAACATCCCACCTGTTAAAAAAATTTAAGATAAAAAAGGGGTATATAAGACTCACT
>NW_021445717.1:0-217 GCF_001605985.2 Dendrobium catenatum
CTGAAGCAATACAAAGCAGTGGAGTTCATGGGAGGGAGGTAAGCACAAAAACCGAAGGATCCTATGCATACCAAACCACCATATAAATGATTAATTATTCTCTGTGGATGCGGAATGCCGTCCGGAGACCAATCAGATTGCTCAACATCACACCTTCGCTCAACACCATATAAATGATTAATTAGGTCGGGACACCGGACGAACAGATACGTCTGGA
>NW_021445718.1:0-242 GCF_001605985.2 Dendrobium catenatum
CGTGCCTGTGACCTGCTGCTCCCGATCCATCAAGGAGCTCCACGCCGATCCTGTCTCCAGCGCTTCTTCCGCCGGTGCCGCCGCTCACCGGTGAGCCCATTAATTCGCCCTGCAACCATTTGTGCACCGCAATCACTAGGTATGTTATTACATTTGTGCACTGCAAATTATTATCAATTCCTAATACAAGTTTATTCTACAGGTTTGCCACATCTTATTTGACACTGCAGAACCTGCTGGAT
>NW_021445719.1:0-324 GCF_001605985.2 Dendrobium catenatum
CATTATAACTCAAACCATTTAAGAAATCCTTTTCCTGAAGTTAGATATTTTTTATGTGGCATGCTTGGACACATCTCACACACTTGCACCATTCACCGGAGTACACATTGGGTGTGGAGACCTAAGATGCATGATTCATAGCATACCATATCTGCATTACACTCTACTTTTCCTAAGAAGAGGCCCAAACCTGTTTGGGTTCTTAAATCTGACTGTTGTTGAGTTTTGCAGGTGTGCTTTCACCAAAGACCTTGTGGGAGCTCACAGCTCATAAATGCTTAAATCTGCTGCTTCAATAATTTCTTGAAATGTGTTTTTGTTTCA
>NW_021445720.1:0-203 GCF_001605985.2 Dendrobium catenatum
AGGGGTAAATAGGTATTATGAGATTTCCCTAAATTTTAATTTCAAATCTAGGCGAAATTAGCTATAAGTTTTATATATCAATTTTCTTAGAATTTTGCGTAGAATTTTGTAAAAATATTCCCGTCGAAAACCGACAACCTTAAATTTTTCACTTAAAACTCATCGCGGTGCTTTGAAAAACGTGCGATGTCTAAAACAGTATT
>NW_021445721.1:0-2321 GCF_001605985.2 Dendrobium catenatum
TTTCTCTACCGCCGCGAATACTCCAGGACGCAACAATAGAGATAATAGAGATATACATTGGGGGAGGAGAAAACTTTTGAGAAGAAGGAGAAGAAGAAGATATTTTGCATTATATCTCAACTATTAAAGGGAGTAAGTAGATATTAAGCATGTGGGGAGAATAAAGCAATAACTATATATGCAACTCCTCATCTCAATAATAAACTTTGATTCAGATGTAGTGACTATAGTGATCTACGAATTGATGTAGCGTCAAAATTCTATAGATAAGGGGCATTAATTTTACATACATAAGCATTATTATTATCTCTTCTCCAAATAAAAGGAATAGGCTTTAGGTTGATTTCACATTTATAAACATGCTAGAATGATAATTATCATTGTAGTGTAGCTTTCAATGTGTTCATACACAAGAAAATGACAAAACTCATATTTGAGGTCTCCACATAAAATTTCAGCACAAATAAAATCATTGATTATCACATTATCTTACGAAGGCATTTTGTTGAGCACCTGATATACAACACTTTGGAACAAGTTGATATGAAAGTCACACTCTTTAATCACATACAATCATGAAAAAATACAAGCTCCATTCATACTTCTTTTTTTAAAAAAATTGTACTAGTAAGAATGGCATATTATATAAGAAGTTCATGATAAGCATGAGATAAACTGGCAAGAAGTCACGTGCTTCATATTTTTTTTATTGATAAAAGAAAATAAGACCAACAAGGAAAAAAATAGAAACGATGTTTTCACTTTCTTTAGAGAACGATGTAATCACCATGTGATGATATCAATTATTGTATGTAAAAGAAAAAAATAATAATAAGAGATTTCTTGATTTGGAGAAATGAGTTCATACATGATAGCTTCACATTTTTTTTCAAAGAAGAAGATAGAATAACTCATCTTTAATTCTTAAAAGGGATGAACACATTTTAAGCAATAGTTTCAAGAAAGAAAAATGAAGTAAGAAGCAAAGGAAAAGAAAGGGAAAAAGGAAAGGGATAAGGAAAAAAAGTGAGAAGAAGAAGAAGAAAAAGGGGAAAAAAGAGACAGGGAAGAGGTTACCTTCTTGCTCAAGAGAGGAGGTCGACGATTTAGAGCAGGTCGTGAACAGGCCCGGTGGCTTGCAGTCTCCTGAGTCGTTTGAATATAGAGACCAGAAAGAGGGAGAGAGGCGGAATTCTAGCAAATAGAGGGGGATCGACCTTTTTCTTGGATTTACAAACCAGAAGAGTCGGAGGAGTTCCTCCAGGGGTATGAGAATGCTTGGAGATGGAAGACTGGGGGAGAGCCGAGATTTTTTGGAGAAGAAAAAAATGACAATCAAGGCTCTGTTCGTCGGCAAATTATTGGGTCAGGTGACCGAAGGCGGAAAATAAGTTCGGACATCCAATAAAAATTTGTCGCGTCACCTTGCGCTTTAGTTGCGCTTTTTGACTTGCGCTTTAGTTGCGCTTTGGTTGCGCTTTAGTTGCGCTTTTTGACTTGCGCTTTTTGACTTGCGCTTTACCTGCACTTTACTTGCGCTAATTTTAAATAATATTTTATTAATATCCGGACCTATCTCTGCGTTCGGTCACCTGACCCAATAATTTGCCCTGTTCGTCTGTCCCCTTGTCCAAGTTGTATATCCTTTTTCCAATGCTTCTTCAGCCTTTAATCTCTTTTAAACACCAAAAAAAGCACTGTACTGCTCTATCCCTGCCTCAAGTCATTTGAATCGTCTTCAATTTCAAGTGATCACATAATTAAAGAACCCGACAACGGAAGAATCAAGCCTTTGATAGGATTGAGGTCGTTGGATCATTTTCCTAATTTGAGAAAATATTCAAATTGGACAGAAAGTTAAATATACCCAAATTAAACTTAAACTTAGTCCGTTGGGTTTAAGTCAGGTTAAATTTGAACTTGAATTGACTCAAATGAAATTAATTATGGGTTTAATGCGGCTCTACTGTGTTCGTTTTATGAAATTAAACCTGAATTAATGTTGAATTACCTCATATTAGACTCAACGTGACTAGAATGGATTAATTTAACCTAATTAAATGCTGTCATGCCTAATTCGACTCAATTCCGAGTTGATTCAAGTTTAGTTGGCTTCTACCGAATCAATTTAATGGGATTGAACTTGACTCAATGCAACTAAACTCAAATCAGCATCAAGTTGAATTGAATTAGTCTTGATGGAGCTCAACTTGCTTGATCAAGCATGCTTGAGGGTGAAATAAGCAAAAAATGAGGTCAATAACTCTTAACTAAGGGAATTTAGAGATGTACTTGATACATTTTATTTGAGTGCTTCACTT
>NW_021445722.1:0-273 GCF_001605985.2 Dendrobium catenatum
TGCCCAAAAGCTCCTTTGGTTTTTCTTCTTGTCCTTCATAGACTTAGCTTTCTCCTCACCTTTTTCTTTGCTTGATTGATCTCTAAGCGTAGGGCAATCAGTTCTCACATGTCCAGGCTTCCTGCATTCAAAACAAACAACATCAGAAGATCCTTTAACATGTTTATGATCCTTACCTTTTCTCCAACTTTGATGATACTTTTGTTTCTTCCTTAGAAAGCTTTTGAATTGCCTTGTGATGAAGGCAATTTCATCGCTTTCAGACCCGGAAGA
>NW_021445723.1:0-404 GCF_001605985.2 Dendrobium catenatum
GGAAAATAACCAAAATGTGCACATTTGGCACATCAACAATATACAAAAAGTTACGCGGTAAAAACTGAACCGATCAAAAGATATGGACGAAAAACAGTAATGGAAACGAAATCCGGACAGAAAATACCACCAAACTCGACGGTTCTGAAACTTGAGAAAGGCGGAATGTGCCTTACCTTGCGTACAGCAATATTCTGAACAGTCTCCTCGGACGAAAACGGCTCCGCGTCGTCCGAAAATCAACTTTTCCACAAAAGTCCACGACTTTCTCTCTCCTCGGCTGATATTTTCGTTTTTAATGATTTTCTCTCTCCTCAAAATGACTTGAAATCAGCTTTATAATATTCAGATCGGCCCGGCCGATCTACAGATCGTCCCAGGATGATCAGACCATCTTGGATCGT
>NW_021445724.1:0-274 GCF_001605985.2 Dendrobium catenatum
TGGACTTCCATCGGACTTTTGCACAAAGTTAAATTTCTACATGATGTTGAATATCTTCCTGTCGCTGAACTTTTTTCTTGCAGGACTTTCAACAAACTTCTACCCGACGTCGGACTTCTCCCTGTCGTCGAACTTCTGCTCGTTAGCGGACTTCTACCCGACGTCGGACTTCTCCCTATCATCGGATTTCTGCTTGTCATCGGACTTCTACCCGACGTCGGACTTCTCCTTGTGGTTGGACTTCTACCCGACGTCGGACTTCTCCCTGTCGTCC
>NW_021445725.1:0-222 GCF_001605985.2 Dendrobium catenatum
CATTCATGTTACCGATCTTGTTTTATGCATTATATATGATTACTCTCTTACTTATGTTTTCAATTCTTTTGATGAATTTTATCTCTCCTAAAACTGTCAAGAATACATTATCTCCTGATTTCATAAGTTTTCACTGTACAAGTTTGGATATGTTGAACAATTTGATATGATTTTATTGCATTTTAATTGAAGTACTAAATGATATCAGATATATGATTTATA
>NW_021445726.1:0-585 GCF_001605985.2 Dendrobium catenatum
CCATTTCCACTCAGGGATAGGCAACGACTGCAAAAGTTCTCCTGGTCTCTGATGCTCTGCCTTCACCAACTGACAGGCCTCGCATCTAGCAACAAAATCTGCTACATCCTTTTTCATTCCCGGCCACCAGAACAAACTCTTCATATCTCTGTATATCTTACCACTTCCCGGATGAATAGTATAGCTTGAATGATGAGATTCATACAAAATCTCTTTCCTCAGATCTCCAAACACAGGAATCCACAACCTGTTATTGCATAAAATAGTACCAGAATCAGAAACTCAGAGTTCAGGCTTCTTACCAGATTCAATCTGAGCAATCAACGTCGAATAAACAGAATCTAACTTCTGGGCTTCCTGAATCCTTTCTTCCAAAGAAGACTGAATGCTCAACTGAGTCAAAACTCCAGAATCCACACCAGTAGAGGAAATCGCCTCTAACTGTAATCTTTCCATGTCACGAATCAGGAAATCATCAGAAGTGAGCTGAATACCTGATAATCCAGAAGATTTCCTGCTCAGAGCATCTGCTACAGATCGTAGTCTTTGATCAACTCAAGCCACCTTCTTTGCCTCAAATTTAAA
>NW_021445727.1:0-1331 GCF_001605985.2 Dendrobium catenatum
GATCCTTACCATTGAACATTGGAAAGGGCAATTTGAGGTGTTGGTGATTGTAGTCATTGTTGGTGCTAGAATGAGCAACCTACGGTGAAGGTGAGGATTCACTTGGCACAAATTGGTTAATTTTAGGGTTGCTAGTGTGTGAACTTCGGGAAGTTCGTATGGCTTGGAGTTCAGTTAATACTATTTGAAGCATAGAGTTTAGTGTTCAAAGTTGGGCTTTAATCACACTAAGGTTTTGTTTGGCAGCTTTCTTTCTGCTTCTTAAAGTAGCTTTTTAGTATAAAATTTTTTATTTTTAAACTAGAGAGCTATTTAAGAAGAAATAAAAAAGTCATCCCAGACAAAGCCTAAGATGTCCATGACCTAACTACGGAATTTAGCATTTTTTTTGTCACGAGTTTCCTTAGTTGAAAAGTTCTGATACCAATGACATGATTAATTTTTATAGAGCAAGAAGAGGAGAATGGTAAAGAAGATTGGGGAATAAATTTTATCAAATGTTTGGTTTTTAACACTTTATCCTATTTCCATCCTTATTTCCATTACATAGAATAGTCCTACATAAATTAAAACAAGCAACTAACATTGCTTAAATGGAGGTAAACCAACTACCTCCACTAATAACCCAACTAGCAGCCTTCATTAGCTTTTTCAAAATTGGTGTAGAATCCTTCTTGTCATCAAAGAATTAAAAAAGTTGTATGAGATGCACTTCTAATGATTACATAGCACCTTACATTTCACCTTGAAAGAAAAGTCACAGTTAGAAATAATATGACAAAAAATTTCAGGTTCTAGCATACATAGTTACGATGCCTGTTAAACATAATGAATTTTTTAAAAGAAGGAGCAAGTGTTTAAATTAAATTAGAAATAGGTGTAGAGTATTAAAAAAAATTAAAAACAAATCAATCAGTCAAATAGAATGACACATTCCAATTGAATACCCCAAAGTTTTATAATATCAAATAGACTTCTTCTGTCAAAAGATCACTTTTGAAGATTATTAAATAATTAAAGTATACAGATATAAAAGCCGTTTAAAGTTAAAAAAAAAAGATATTTCTTATTTTTTATTAAGAATTGTTACGGCTTGGAAGATTCGTGGCGGTAGAGTGAGTAAGCTTTTTATCTTAGTGATGCACGGATATCCAGCACATAAACAGAAAGAGAGAAGCAAAACAACAGATCTTTTTTACGTGGAAAGCCTGAAGAGGGAAAAACCACGGGCCTCACCTAGGTGAAAAGATTCCACTAAACTAGATTAAATTATAAGCGTTGACCCATCCCTTGATTTAGAGTTGGTAGATTACAGTAATTTGAAGAGCTAG
>NW_021445728.1:0-202 GCF_001605985.2 Dendrobium catenatum
ACTTATAGATAGGTTATATAATACTTATACATACCCTGTTCGTAGTGTGTGTAATGCTTATATATAACATGTATAAACTTATATATAGTGTGTATAATTCTTATTTATATTGTATAAAATGCTTGTACATATTGTATAAAAACTTATATATAGTGTGTATAATAATTTTATATTGCATATAAAACTTATACATAGTATTCTT
>NW_021445729.1:0-629 GCF_001605985.2 Dendrobium catenatum
CGTTGAAGGAAAACGGAGAGATCTTCGACTAGTTATGGAAAGGCGATTTAATGGGGTTCACCGGCGGTGGGATTTGGGAGAAAAGGGCTGCAGCAGGTGAAGAAGAAGAGGCCGTCGACAAGTGAGATGGAGGCGGCGCACGAGAACCTTCAGGTGGTGAGATGGGCTGATGCTTATAGCGGGAAAGGAGCGCCGGGTGGGTCGTAGAGAGTGCGGGCTAGGTTTTATTTTAGGTAAATTTACATACATATCACTTTATAATATCTTATTTACATATCTAATACTAAAAATTTTAATATTAAATGCATACCACCTTATATTATTTTTAATATCAAATATACCACTTATATTTCTTTCCTACCACTCATATATTTCATTTCTATCACTCATATTTGATATGAAAATAAACTATAAGTGGAATGGATGTAGAGCTGTCAATATTTGACCCGACCCGAAAAGTCGACCCGAACCCGACCCGAAAATTTCGGGTTCAGGATTTCGACCCTTTTGTAAAACCGGGTCGGGTTGACCCGGAAACCCAAAATCGACCCGATTTCACCCGTTTATAATTAATTTAGGAGGATTTTAAAGGATTTTTATTAAATAAGTAAATGGTATTTCTAAAAATG
>NW_021445730.1:0-463 GCF_001605985.2 Dendrobium catenatum
TATTTCCGAGACGTTCAGTTTGACTATAAGCTCGCTGGAATCGGAGTTCGGGTGCTCCCGGAATTAATTTTTGAAGTTTCCAACTAGCTTTTGCCACGAGATTTGTGCCCGATCAAGCTAATTTTGTGATGACGTATCAATTATATTATTCTTTAGGTAATTTGTTCCATCTCAATCTATTTTTTAATCTTTATTATAAGAATTTTTAGGCAATTACAACACCACAATCATCATGAGGTTAATAATCTAATTGAAATGATATATTAAACATTAAACCGTGCTCGCCCACCAACCAATGTATGATAGTTGCTATTACTAGATATATTTGTAATTCAATTAGCAAATCATTAGACTTGATACGTCTTCAAAAAATAATCTTAATCGGGCGCGAATCTCGATGCAAAATCTAATTGGAAACTTCAAAAAATAATTCGGAGACCATCCGAACTCCGATTTCAGCAAA
>NW_021445731.1:0-272 GCF_001605985.2 Dendrobium catenatum
TGCCACATTTCTTATAAATTGACTACCTTTAAAAATCTTGGGACTAAAAACATCAATAGATATTCTATCATCTTTTTACCCGAAATTCCTAACCTGTAATAACTTTACACCAAGAATCTTTGGGTGTACTACTTATGTTCACATTCATAACCATAATAGAGAAAAATTAGATCCAAGAGCACTCAAATGTATCTTTGTTTGATATTCATCCACCCCAAAGGTTGTAAGTGTTATTATCCCTCCACCAAGAAAACTCTTGTATATGTTGACAT
>NW_021445732.1:0-474 GCF_001605985.2 Dendrobium catenatum
CGCAAGCGAGTTCGTGGGGTTTCTACGCACACTTTGCAGCGTTTTATCCGCCGGTAACAGCCGGCGCATAATGCGACGCTAATTACCGGCGCATATGGCGTCGAAATTAAGACATTTTTTAACGTCGATAACGATCCGTTTTTTCGCCGGTAATTCGTCGGAAACTGCGCCGGAGATATTTCCGGCGCCAGATTTGCGCCGAAATAATTTATCGACACGACCGAAACCGACGTATGAATTTCCGCCGAAATGTGCGCCGGAAACTCATAGTTCCGTCGGAATATCTATGTTTTCCGGCGGATTTCGTCTGCCGGTAATATGGGGTTTTCCTGTTGTGGTAGAAAAGCCCAACCGATACAAGGTCTTGAACCCCACAATAAAAAATGCACTTATTCAGTTCTCCTAAAGAGCTTTGAGAAGGAGGATTTCCACCCACTTTTTTCATACTCATATCTATAGCAGTTAAAATCACCC
>NW_021445733.1:0-381 GCF_001605985.2 Dendrobium catenatum
TTTTTCTCTTTTATCTTTTCTTGCGAGGTACATTGGACCTTAATGATCGAGAGCTAAACGGGACCGTTTGCTTATAAACTTTTAAGTGGCAGCGCCACAGCCAGGTATAATTTCTGCAGCTCAAACTCTTAATTATGTATCGAATTGCTACACATCACACACGTCTTGTTAATAGGTATTCTAGCATGTGTAGGTAGCTGGCCTTAGGATAGTTCACTGACGAAGCTTTGGCCCTATAGGTCAAAGCTTGCCCTCTTCTATGAACCCTAGAGACCATTAGGGTCATTTAGGCCTGTAGAGTAGGCCACCTATTATGCCGGTTGACATCATTGTTTTCCCACACTAAGTGGGCATTGTTTTTTTTTCTGCTAGGATTTTGGC
>NW_021445734.1:0-921 GCF_001605985.2 Dendrobium catenatum
AAATTAAAATACTTCCTTTCAATATCACGTAAACAAACACAAACTGATGGAAACTTAGTAGGAAACAAAAATGAGGAAATGGTTCCAATTTTAATTTTTGAAGTTTCCAACTTCATTTTTTATCGATATTCGTGCTCGATCAAGATAATGTTTTGATAACGTATCAAGTAGAAAAGTTCATAGAAAATTTTTTAACTATATAAATAAATAACACCAAGCCTTAGAAAAACTATGGGATACTTACATAGTGCATTTAGCATGCATCATTAGTTTCAAGATTTTAGGAAATCATTTGATATTAAATTGAATTAAAAGAATATATTTCTATTTTAAAAGAAAAAAAGAGGGAAGTTGCCTTGGAAGCATGTTAACTAAAATTTACATCCCATAATGAATTTACGGTTAAGATTTCATTGCATTTAATTTAATGGCTTGTAAAAGCAAAAATATATAAAAAAAATTCTAAATATTCAACTAGGGTTAATTTTAAAATCTTTCAATGTTTATGATTATGTCCTTATACATTTGCAATTTTGAATAAATGATATCAAGCTCTCGTGTTGACTAGGAATTCTCAGTGGAATGGTTTTCAAGAAATCCTAGGCTACTGAGGAGTGGTCTTCTCTCAACTCATCATGATCTTAATTACCGCATAGACCAAAGGTCCTAATCCAAAGCAAGGGTTTGGATTCCATACCCACATGATTGATTTTACATGTCAAAATAGATCATTTACCTCTAAAGGAGAGGAAGGGAAACCCCATCAGATATTAGTTGGGTGCTTTAGATTGCTGGGTCGACCAATACCACCACCATTTTTAGCCTCAATTAATGGCTCAAGCTTGCTGAAGGGAGTGGAACCTCAACTTTGCTCTAGGAATCCACTCAAGCTTCAGGAACTAAACGAGTGGAATGACAATG
>NW_021445735.1:0-273 GCF_001605985.2 Dendrobium catenatum
TCCATGACGATATGAACACATTTCAATCATCCAGGACGAGTTCTCAGGCCGATAATTAATTTTTCTCGGACGATAAAAACCCCTACTCTCTGGATTTTTGTCGTTCATGATCATCCCAAGACGATCCCAAATAGGCTCAGACGATACACTCCAGAAATTAGTTTTCACTGATCGGCCTGGACGATCTCCACATCGTCCAGGACGATCCTGGGAGGAAAAATCAAATTCCTGAGAAGCAAATCAAAGGACGAGCTCTCACACTAAGCCTCCCTC
>NW_021445736.1:0-202 GCF_001605985.2 Dendrobium catenatum
CAATTTGACCACTCAATCTCACTACTACTTTTCAAATTGATACCTCGCCCCTTGCCACTAATAACTAATCGGAAATTAGAACTCCTTTATCTAATCATATATCAAAGGAGAAATTATTAAGTGTGGATACTGGATGCAGCTCTATATCCGGAGATCAACCAGAATGAGTCACGTTAGTAATATCGAGCAGTACTGAGTCGCG
>NW_021445737.1:0-421 GCF_001605985.2 Dendrobium catenatum
TTTTTATTGAAAATTTCCTCTTAATCATTTGGACCCTTCAGAACGACAAGTGGGAACAAATTTAAAAGTATAGTGAGAAATAGAGTGACTCCAATTGACCCGAAAAAAGTTAAGGTTTTGAATTTTGTTGACCCAGATTAAATTTCATAGAAATTGAACAAGGTTCTCCCTTACAGAAATTTTGAATTAAAATCAATTTCAAAAGGGTTTAAGTTGGATCAAGAAATTTAATCTTTTCAATTCTCTTGGATAGAATTTTCTATCTGATGAACTATCTATGCAGGACAATAAATCTATATTCAAGATTTTTCAAAGTCAAGCTATTAAATATGACCGGGCTCTTTGAGATTTAAGGATTTAAAAGATGGAAGCCTCATACTTTTTTTTGTGACGTGCTTTGCACACTTTTTTATTTATTTGG
>NW_021445738.1:0-315 GCF_001605985.2 Dendrobium catenatum
GTAGTGGATCTACCATTAAAAAAACCGGTTTGATTAGGAGAAATAATTCTAGTGGATCTACCATTAAAACATTGGTGTCTTTAATTCTAATTGTGATTTGGCCGGCATTCTGAAAGTGTGGTTCTCTACAAGTAAAGGTCATATTCATAATTTACTTCCTATTTTGATCATTTGGTATCTTTGGAAAGGTAGGAATGAGTCTATGCATTTGGATATCAAGATGAATGCTACTCAGATCATATCCAATGTGAGGAATAAGATTTTACAGTTGATTTCTATTAATCTCCATTCTATAAAAAAATTTGCTAATTGCCA
>NW_021445739.1:0-250 GCF_001605985.2 Dendrobium catenatum
AAAGCATCCATGTGCATATTTTTGGGCTATTCCGATACGCATAAGGGTTATCGATGCCTAGATCCTCATACCAACAAGATTTTCATCTCTCGTCACACTACTTTTACCGAAACTCTTTTCCCATTTTCATCTACTAACCAAATCTCGGATTCATCTAAGGTTCAACCATCCCCTTTTTTGCTCACCCCAACGTCCATTGCATCTCATATGCCTATCACTCAGCAAGAGGTTTCGATCTCAACTCATGATA
>NW_021445740.1:0-430 GCF_001605985.2 Dendrobium catenatum
CCAAATCTGCTCACACCCTTCATCGAACTGACTTTGATATACACAAAGTCACCAACTTGAAACTCAATAAACCTGTGCTTCTGATTGTAATACTTCTGCTGTCGATCTTGAGCAGCTTTCAACCTTTCTTTAATCAAGCTGATCTTCTTAACAGTTTCTTCAGAGAAAGTGGCACCCAGTTCCTGTCTATCTCCGACCTCAGTCAGAGTCAAAGGAGTACGGCACTTCCTACCATACAGAGTCTCGTACGGTGCCATACCGATACTGGACTGAAAACTGTTGTTATATTCAAATTCGATCAGCGGAATATGATCTTCCCAGCTTCCGCCAAAGTCTAAAACATAAAGCCTCAACAGATCTTCCAGTACCTGAATAGTCCTCTCAGACTGTCCATCTGTCTGAGGATGAAAGGCTATACTGAAATGCAGTT
>NW_021445741.1:0-229 GCF_001605985.2 Dendrobium catenatum
AACTTTCGATTAAGGCTAGTCATAGATCAGATACGTAGAGATACGCGTATACTGGCATATAGTAGCAGCATGGATTTGGATTTGGAAATTGGATATTTAAAATTAAAAATTGCACCATCTTGCACTTAAAGCGAATGGTGGGGGAATGGATGATGGACCCGATCAAGATCCCATGGTTCCGTCGTCCCTGGGCATCGTGGTCCCTGGTCTACTTAGTCAGAGGAGGTAG
>NW_021445742.1:0-423 GCF_001605985.2 Dendrobium catenatum
CTTCCGGATTTAATTTTTTAAGCTTCCGGGTTAGTTTTTGACTCGAGATTCATGCCCGATCAAGATAATTTCATGATGATGTATCACTCCTTAACCCATTAAAATCTGAAATCAATTTCAGATTTAATGGCAATCCTCAATTAAATCCTTTCCGGACCCACATATTAAATGCAAACACCTCAAATCTCTCCTCATGTGGCCGGCCCCCTCTCTAGCCCTTTCTCTCTCCAATTTTTGCCACCTAGAACCTCATTAAATCCCCATTAAACCCCCATTGGCTGCCACCCTTATTGGAATTAATTTGAATTTCAAATTGAAGATTCAAATCCCTCCCAACCCCGTGCATGCCGCCGGCCCCTCCATGGGATCTCCCTCCTCTCTTCTATTTAATCTCCCTCCACTTGAATTTGATTTTCAAATTTC
>NW_021445743.1:0-292 GCF_001605985.2 Dendrobium catenatum
TCACTTAGAGCACTGCTCAATCTCTATGGAAGAGGTCGAGAGAATCCACAAAGGATGTAAAAGCTATTCGAGGTTATATATAAGAGCCCTGCTCAATGACTTTAACCTATGTAGAAGAGGTCGAGAGAATCCACCAAGAATATAAGACTTATCTAATGTTGTATGTGGAGTTGTTTGGCTGGACGACCGATATTGAATTACTTGATTGTGGACCATTCATCAAAAATTTGAAAGTCTTAATGATATTGTAATTCGACGATCTTGGGCTCTATGGATTTGTCTCGTGGAGCCG
>NW_021445744.1:0-235 GCF_001605985.2 Dendrobium catenatum
CATCTTCTACTAACATGTCAAATGTGTTCGTAGAGAAATGCTCTGTATAATATGAGAGGCACTTATTATCACTTACAATTTGATGGATTGAAAATCATAAGATAATCTTATGTTTCTTTTTTTATTTGGTTGTATCCTCTTGGAGTTTGATCGTTGTATTCAAGTTATACCCATTACAACTCCTCCAAGCATATTTTGTTAGCAAATCAACCTCCCATTTGCATGTTTATTAGTG
>NW_021445745.1:0-1162 GCF_001605985.2 Dendrobium catenatum
ACGTCGTCGAGTAAAGGCTCCGACATACAACCTCGGATAGGTCTATCATCCTTGGTGGATTCTCTCGACCTTTTCCACACGGGTTAACATCGTCGAGCAAAGGCTCCGACATACAACCTTGGATAGGTCTCACATCATTGGTGGATTCTCTCGACCTCTTCCATACGGGTTAACATCATCGAGCAAAGGCTCTGACATATAAGCTCATATATGTCTCACGTCATTGGTGGATTATCTCGACCTCTTTCATAGAGGTCGAGCAGTGCTCTGCGTGAACAACATTCTCTCTATGAAGATTTCATGAAAGCAAGTGATTGATAAAATCATCCTTCATATAAAGACCTTTACAGTCTAACATTACCCTCAAAAAATATGTGGGACAATATATCACGACATGTTTCAAAGATACAATAACAATTTAGCTTCCTCAAAGGGACAAGTTATCAAGATCACTGATTTTACATTGCATAATAATACAACATGTTCATTTTTGCAAGAATTTGAGAGCAAAAGAATGCCGACAAAACACACTGCTCCAGCCCCTTGAATTAGGGATATCTGATGTCGACAAACTTCCATATGGATGCATATTATCTTTGCAAAATGCAACTAAACCATCGTCATCATTGACTTTTTGACTGATGTTCGTTGTCGGTCCTTTACTTCATATAAGCCATCATCGGGTTCTTGCTCGAGTGCTACTTGCAATGCACCTTCGAACTCTCCCCTTCAGCCCTCCACTCGATCGTTGATTGCTAATGGGCTTCAACTCGATCGTCCATCGCCAGTAAACTTCCGCTCAAATGGCATTGAAATTCTCTCAATCTGCTCATCACTTCTGGTTCTCCTCCCGGACACTATCACCGCCAGATCTTCTCAAATCACCCTCGCATACAAGCGGCAATTGATTGTCTTCCATCAAGGGTTGTCTATTAAGAAGATAGACTCTCATCGCCACTTCTTCTACACAAGAGAGGGGCACTGAAGCTTGATAGGGGAATGTCGCCTATCTACGACAGTGAAATGCCTCCAATGCAAGAAGAAGAGGAGAAAAATCCCCTAACTTCTACACGAGAGGAGGGGCGCCAAGTCGAGCAGGGGAAATTTTCCACTCGAAAATAGCGGAAGGTCTCAACCGTCAGAAAGCTAGAGGGCGGAAGAA
>NW_021445746.1:0-273 GCF_001605985.2 Dendrobium catenatum
TTGAAAATATGTCATTTGATTTTTGGAAAACTCGCATTTCTATTTTCTGACAATCAATTCATTTTTGCATGTGGCATATGATTTTAACTGGTTATACATCACCGTCATGAATTGTTAATGGAGTTAAAATTTATATTCCTTTTAGTCAATGGAACAGGGAAGAACAACTCAATGCTCAATTGAATGCAAAGTCTTTAAATTGCTTTTTCTATGCTTTAAATTCTGATGATTTTGTATTAGTATCCACGTGCACTACCGGTAAGGAAGTTTGGG
>NW_021445747.1:0-493 GCF_001605985.2 Dendrobium catenatum
TAAGTAAGTCGCCCGTTAAACGGGCGACTTACCCTTCGCTTTATATCACCAACGAAGACTCCTTTTCTTGCCCTAAAAGAGCTCGTTTCTGCCTCAAGTCTCGGCGTCTCTCGGCAAATCCGGGCAAATCCGCGAGGTAAGGTCATTTTAGAAGTTTTTTTTTTGGTATTTTTTGTGTTAAATTTCTTTCCTTTAGTGGTTTTTTTCATTTGAATGGCTTATTTTGGAAATTTAGGGTTCCTTTAATGCTTAGATTTAGGTTTTGTGTGTGCAAAGTGGTATTTTATTTAGCGTAAGCTTGAGAAATTTTTTGATTTGTGAAAAGAAGTTAATTTTTGCTAGGATTCTTTTGGGAAAATGTAGATTTACATTTTTTTTGAGATATATAATATGTTGAGCATATATTATATGAAAAATTTTTTGGGAAAAAAAAATTAAATAATACATGTATAATTGAATAAAATTTGTATTAAAGATATCTTAGAATTAATAT
>NW_021445748.1:0-284 GCF_001605985.2 Dendrobium catenatum
ATGGCCATTATCAATGATGTCATCAATTGAAGATCTTAGTATACCATATCTTTTATGTTATCACCATAAACATCTAATGATGACAAATCAAAATTTTAATGAATGGATTAACATGAACAATCATGAGAAGGTTCAATACCTCTTAAATTAATTTAGAAGATATGATTGATAATATTGTGCGATTGAATATCTAGAAGACTTGGTTTAAGTTATATTTGTTCTATTCAAGTCAGCTCAATTCAATCTGCCTAGTTTCAGCTCAATAAGAACTCACCAATTTGTAT
>NW_021445749.1:0-205 GCF_001605985.2 Dendrobium catenatum
ATATTTTGAATATTAGGTATGTAAATAGCATGAAATAAAATGATATGTATGTAAATCCTCCTTAGTATAATTAAAATTAATAAGTATGTAAAACTAACTAAATGATGCTTAAATTAGTAATTAAATTATTAATAGTATTATTAGTTAAATACTTAATTATTTCAAAATAATTAGTAAAATTAAATATATTTTTAAATAGAAATAA
>NW_021445750.1:0-248 GCF_001605985.2 Dendrobium catenatum
AAAGTACTTTGAAATTGAAATTACAGACAGACTCAACCCTCGTCTACTCAATCTTGAGTTGATTTTCATTGTATGTGATCTTATGGAACTAAAAAATTAGTAAGCACGGCAAACAAAATAGATATACAATAATAGTAGTGGTAAATAAACAATAATATTTATTATCATCAAAATCAGAGTATTTGGATCTAAATTTGCAACAATTATGTTGTTACAACATTTTACATTAACATGCAATCACAATATGC
>NW_021445751.1:0-237 GCF_001605985.2 Dendrobium catenatum
CAAATGGATGTAAAAAATGTCTTCCTTAATGGGTTGATAAATGAGGATGTTTATGTTGAGCAACTTCCAAGATTTAAAAATTCACAATTTTCTAATCATGTGTTTAAATTAAAGAAGGAATTATATGGACAAAAACATATACCTAGTGCGTGGTATGAAAGACTAAGCACATTCCTACTAGAAAGATCTTTTGTTAACGGGATTTTGGACACCACTTTCTTCATAAAAAGACTAGGA
>NW_021445752.1:0-1012 GCF_001605985.2 Dendrobium catenatum
AAAAAAAAAAAAAAAAGGGTATACCCTCTCTAGTCTTAGCAATAAGAACATCCATGACTAAAGCAAAATGATATGGGCTTAATGCTTGTCCAAAATCAACCTACCATTCATGACTAAAGCAAAATGATATGGGCAAAGATTACTAAGAACATCCATGACTAAAGAAAAAAAAAAGTAAATACATGGAGATCACGTTCGGGCATCGACAGGTCTACTGAGGTTGTCGGCAGGCAGCCTGAGGGCGTCTGCGATCAGAGTTAGAGCATCGGCGGTCGGAGTTAGGGCGTCGACGGCCAGAGTGCTACAAACGCATGTTGGATCCAAGAGTGAGAGAAGTGTAGACGAAAATACTAAACATGAAGAAATGAGGAGATAGGGCTGGGGCGGCCACTTTTAGGGCAATTATCGACTGTCTGGACCGCCGAAAAAAGTCACTTAAAACTGGTGGCCAAATCTCCAGTAATTGTCGGTTCCTACCGAAAAAATTGGTAGTATGTCTGGTGGTCAGTTTGCCGCCGGCATTTTCGGCGATTTATTATTAAAACCAACTGATTAATACCACTGATTTAATAGCTGGTAATTTTGGTGGCCAAATGACTGCCAGTATTACCATCGGTAAACAACAAATTTTCTGTAGTTTTTGATGATCACCTACCTAGTCATCTATCTCCCTTTAAATAAGAAAAATAAATAAGCAAAACCATAGGCTTTTGCCCCAATGTGTAGTGTTCTTTTTTATCATCGCATGCAAGACACACACATAATACCCTCAAGATTCACCGATTCACTGATTCACTGATGAGAGTCATAAGAAGCTAAGGACAGATCATAAGCCATAAAGGGTCAGGGAATTGATTCATGTGATTCCATGAGAGTAAAAATGAGTACATTGATTGGGAGTCATAGGGGGACACTAATTATAGTCATAAGTGCAAGAGCAAGATCAAGTTAACCTCTTTTGAATATTTGAATATTATTATTGATAATGATGTTGATATTCATACGGAATACT
>NW_021445753.1:0-428 GCF_001605985.2 Dendrobium catenatum
TCTTCCCCTTATAATTCGGATTTGACACAGCCACATCATTTAGATCACTCAAGTTATCAATTGGAAGAACAATTTCAAGTGACCCAATTTCTCCTTCTTCCATATCATACACATTTCCTGCCAAATCATCATCATCTTTCTCCATTAGTTTAAAACTTTTCCACTATCTTTAGTAATACAAGGCTCTTTGGTAGTGCTATCGGCAATATTACAATTTTTAGAAGAATCACAAAGTTTATTTCCATCCTTAGAATGGGTCGGAATCTTGGAAGGTTCCTCATCTTTATTTTCAATCATGTCATCCTCTTCATTTCCCGATGTTTCACTTTGATGTAATTCATCATCCACTCTTTTTTCACCATTATTATCCTCTAAATCCTTCTCCAAAATAGCATAATTATTAATATGAGCCTCTAACGTAGTAGATT
>NW_021445754.1:0-244 GCF_001605985.2 Dendrobium catenatum
AACCCGAACACGAAACGGGTCGGGTTCGGGTTCAACTTTTCGACCCGTTTCAAAAATCGGGTCGGGTTCGGGTTAACCCTTTGACCCGAAATTGACCCAATTTTGCCCGAAAACCCGATTTTGACCCGCCAACCCGAGATTGACCCAATTTTGACCCGGTTTTGACCAGAAATTAACAATTTTTTTGTTGAAAATGGGTCATTCGGGTCGGGTCGGGTTGACCCGGACCCGAAGCGGGTCAGGT
>NW_021445755.1:0-440 GCF_001605985.2 Dendrobium catenatum
TATTTAATGGTCTTTTAGAAAACAAAATTTAGTCGCTCTATCCACTGATGAAGCAGAGTAAATAGCCATAGGTAGTTGCGTTGCTCAAGTTTTATAGTTAAAGCAACAAATAGAAGATTTTAAAATTAAGCTTAAAAATATTCCCATTAAATATAATAATACAAGTGCTATAAGGTTAACAAAAAAATCCAATACAAAATTCATAAACTAAACACATAGAGATTAGATACCATTTTATTAAAGATCATGTTAATAAAGGTGATGTAAATATAAATTTTGTAAAAACGGATTCTCAAATAGTTGATATCTTTACAAAACCTTTAGCTAAAGAGAGATTTTGCATGTTAAGACGTAAGCTTTAGATGTTAGATCCTAACATTTAATTTTTTTTTTATTTTTAATTATTCTTTTTTATGTTGTCAAAGGGGGAGAAGAATTAT